>NC_063199.1:8266312-8454473 GCF_017589495.1 Alosa alosa
TGATGAAGAATAGAATAATAGAAGAATAGAGGAAGAGAAGAAAGAGGAGAGTGAGAGGAGGAGTGGGTCACTGACCGGCCTGTTCCAGGGCCACCATGGTGGACTGCTCGATAAGGTCGCGCTCGATGAAGCTGCGGAAGTCCTCGCTGTAGACGCTGAGGTCGGGCAGCTGGAATGTGTAGATGGGCATCTCCAGCGGAAACTGCTCGCGCGCCACCTCGCCCGTCACGTGCAGCCTTGCCAGCGACATGATGGCAGAGCTCGCGTGGGAGATACCCCGTGACAGACGCTTCTCTGTGGAGGAGGAGGAGGAAGAGGAGGAGGAGGAAGGGTAAGAAGAGGAAGGGGGAAAAAGTAGGGAGAGACAGACAATTAGGTTCTTTCCTGTGGTCAAGAAATAGATTAAAGCACTTCCTGGCAGTATAGTGACTTTAAAGCATCTGTGAATTTTTTGGGACATCTAAAGTCTAGAGTGTCTATGAGGTATTGGGGTGTCTGAAGTCTAGAGCGTCTGTGAGGTATTGGGGTGTCTGTAGTCTAGAGTGTCTATGAGGTATTGGGGTGTCTGTAGTCTAGAGTCTCTATGAGGTATTGGGGCGTCTGAAGTCTAGAGCGTCTGTGAGGTATTGGGGCGTCTGAAGTCTGAGTCTCTGCGGGGCCTGCCTCATAAGTCTCTGTAAGATTTTTAGGCTGTCTGAAGCCTCAAGTCTCAGTGAGGTTTTGGGTTGTCTCGGTGAGTTTTAGGGGGTCCCCGTTTGTGCCCCCTACCTTGCGTGTTCTCCTCCGGCCGCTGCAGGCTCTGCTCCATCTTGCTGACGTGCTGGGGGGTGGAGTCGCGCTCCGGCGGCTTGTAGTAGCGGCTCTCATGCTCGGGCGGTTTGTAGTAGCGGCCCTCATTGAACACCTGCGGCAGGTTGGCCGTGTGCACCTGTCTGAGCTGCTCATAGTCGCTCAGTGCCGCACTCAGGTCCCAGTTTTTACCTGCATGTGACACACACACACACACACACACACACATTTTAATTCTTTATTAAATCCACAAATCATATTACAATAGACAGGATTCAAATATTTCAAGAGATAAGATAGGGCTTTGTCACTCAATGATATTCAGGGGTACAAAAAACATCTCCTGTGCCATACTGCAAGGCTGCCTATAACTGCAGATATGGAACAAAACTTTGCTAGCTGTTTGTTTTCTGCTGGAGAGCCCTGCCAGCCTTAACCCACTGGAAACAAGTTTGTGGACATGCCCCAAGCTGCCAAAGATCAACACCACTAGCTTGCACTGATAGCCTACTGTAGGTCACATAGTTTTGTCCGTATGGGTTGGTACTTCATGATTTTGTCATTAAAAGCCATGTCCATGTAGAGATCGTACACACATTCTATTTCAAGTATAAGTACTTCCCGTCTGTCTCAGTCTAAAAACACAACATCAGGGGTATTAGGGATGTTACAAAACACATCAGTGGAGCTGTTAAACATTCTGGCATAATATGTGAATGTTTGTACATGGTCACATTTTCTGGAAGTACATCCTTAACAGTGTTAGCAATAAGGTTAACAATCCGGTCACACACACACACACACACACACACACACACACACACACACACACACACACACACACACACACACACACAAACATACATATTCATCGCTAATCAGTGCCCCAAACACACACACAAAGACAAACACATACATAAAGGAAAACTTTGCAGGCTGACCTAAGCTCACTTTCTCCACAAACTGAATTAGCCACCACTCATTAAGATGCGAGACAGGTGTCCGGTGAGTAAACCTCTATTACTAGTGCTGCAGTTAATTGCCCTTGGATAATTACGGCCCAGGGGACGCAGAGATCCAAAGCCACTGCCGATGGTACACACAGACTCCAGCGCTACCCCCAGCCTGGCGAGTCGAGCACAGAACCCAAGCTACTCATGGGTATGATGCAAGCGCCTGGCTCTGTAACACCACCTCGTCCTCTGTGGCCTGTTGACGTGCAGTTCTAAAATAAAGTGGAGTTCATGGAGCATTAAACATTTAACTTTTCTTCAGCCAGCTAGAAAAGATTTTTAAATTGATTTAAGTAACACATTAACAATGGACACTAGCTCATAGAAAAGCACTTTACAGATGCCATGGCCTAAAACCAAAGGGCTAGCACAAGGTGACGCCTTGAACACACACATTTGACACACAACAGACAGCAGGAGTGTGAAAGTGGTTCAGACCATAGATCAAGTACACCAGCACTCAATCACATAAACCTACCTGAAACTCATAACAACATCCTTCGGCATCATGCCTTACATACAGTAGGAGATGACCACTGAGATGAATGGGAGATGGCTGAAGACAGTCAGTATCAGTAACTGATCTAACGATCAAAACAGTAGACTGCCACTCGCATACGTGAACCTGATGAGCACTGCTATTGCTACATGTAGCAAACATGGCCTTCACCATATCATTTGGTGTCATACTTTACTGAGGGAGAAGAAGGGAGAAGTGCAGACCTCACAAAGGAACTCTGAGGAAGTGTTCTCTACCCCAGCATGGAGGCTGTGTGAATGACTTGCATCAAGGTTACTTACTGAAAAATATGTAAACCAGGAAAATAATACAGTTCAAGGAGAAACAAACTAAATTGTGAGTCTCTCCCTAAGCTGTCTTTCTCCGTCTGCTTACAATCTAGGAGCAGGGCAACAGACAAATCATAGTTCACTGTGGGGTGGAACCACAACAGACAGTGAATAGCCACAGTCGCACTCAAAGAGAACTGCCAAAGAGTACCAGAACCAGACGGGAGGTCACAGAACGGAGCCGAGAGGAGGACCTGTATAGTTCTCCGT
This sequence comes from Alosa alosa, assembly GCF_017589495.1. Classification (NCBI taxonomy): domain Eukaryota; kingdom Metazoa; phylum Chordata; class Actinopteri; order Clupeiformes; family Clupeidae; genus Alosa; species Alosa alosa. The sequence goes on from NC_063199.1 coordinate 8,269,174, forward strand.
ATACAACAAAGAGAACAATGAAACTATGAAAGTATGTGGTTGTGTCAGAAGGGTGATGGCAACAATTATGTGTGCTTCCAGATGACCACAGACCATCTGCTGAAGAGTTTTTAATGATTGATTACACAATCGTTCAGCCTATTTTAGTTCTACACGAAAGTAGGGCATGTTGGTTTGCAAAATAATAACCAAAAACACACAGACAAATATAACCTCAAAAACACAAAGCAAATGCCACATCTCTCTACGAGCCAGGCGAGAGGTCACTTTTAATGGCTGTGGCTTTAGATCCTTCAGCGGGTTTTTTGGAAGCCATTGTTTGGGGCTAGCACTGCCAGCTCCCATAAACCCTTTCAATTTCATCCCAATTACAAAGCCTGCCAATGCCAGGGCTGCCCTTGGTCATGTTGGCTTAGAGGTGGCCTGGTTCTGGCCCACTTCTGGGCCAGACTGAGTGGCTTACTGTGCCAGGGCCCGGGTACAGGCTGTCTCTGACCCAAAACAAAGTGCTGGCTCTCCCCGGAACTGCTCACATTATAAGCTGGCCAAAACGGGGAGGCATTGTTTGAAACATTCCTGCCTTTCACACGGCAGCTGTGTGGAGAGAACTTGCGCCACTGTTTTCAGTCGTTGATGCCACACAGTAACAGGACACACACAAATAGAGAGAGAGAGAGAGAGAGAAAGAGAGAAACAATCATGGTAGAAAAAGCTGTGTAAAAAGAGATAGCTATACCTTTGGTTTACACCGAGCGAGTAGAGATGAGAGGAAGATGCGACACAGAAAGAGACAGGCTTTTCAAAAATAACACACACTTTTAGGATGGTTATATGCACGCACACACGCACGCACGCACGCACGCACGCACGTACGCACTCACACACACACACACACACACACACACACACTCACACACACAAAGATGTGCACAGAAATACACACACAACAACACAGCTGCATCCCACTCTATCTTATCTCTGCAAGAGGGACCCCCACCATCAGCCCTGAGTGGAGGATCAAGAGTCTTACGCTACCAGCAGGTGCCAAGCGGCACACAAAAAAACTACCCAGAGGCTATAGTTCTAGGAAAATACTCTTTGCTCATGACAAATCAAATTCAAAGTAGCTCTACTGGTAAGACATACATACTGTACCTGGGCAAATAATACTGTTTGCTCACAGAATCACTAAATCTTACATCGTCAGTAGAGTGATCCATGATTTTTAGTCTCATTTTCCCATCTCTAGTTATTTTTTCAGTCGGTTCTGCAGGACTTTCCATAGTCTGGAGAGCTTTATTGTTTGATGTGACGTAATTAAAAGCCATCATCTGCAAGCCTTCTTTCTTCACAAACCTGTCATTAGAGCAGCCATTATCATGTACTACACAAGACTTGCAATCATAATTCTTTAATGACTAATAGCCTACACAGTGACTAAGAGAGAAGGAAGAGAGAGGGAGCGAAAAGATAAAAGGAATTGAGAGAATAAAAGTGAGAGAGCTGGAGAGAAAGGGGGATAGAGAACATGCTAAATGAGATTCTGAGAGAGAGGAGAGAGAGAGAGATAGACAGTGGAAGAGGGAATGAAATGGAGAGAGAGAGAGAGTGAAATGAGAGAGAACTTCTCTCAGGGTGTGCAGGCTGCAGTCACAGAAGAGACTGCATGCTGCATCCCCATGGTAACGCGGCGAGAGATTTAGATTTGCATCACGCCTGCATTAGAAGACGGGAAACATTCTAATGCAGCAGTCTCGCCCACCTCTGTGTGATACAGAAAGCCTGACCTGACGCCTGGTCTTTTCAAACACAGGGGGTGACCTGCTCACTTCTCTCACCTTTTTAACTCTCACCCATCACTCCTGAGTGTCCACACACAGCCTGAAAACACAGGAGACAATCCCAACCCTCAGGTCTCACCTCACCTGAGGGGCCCTCCACACTCACTCCCTGTGTTGGGAACCTCTACTCATCCACTCCATAGTGCACTGTATACTGATAACTATATGGAGATCATTAGCTATAGTGCACTATACTGTATACTGATAACTATATGGTGGTCATTAGCTATATAGTACTATACAATATAGCACTATGTAAGGGATAACGGCCGCCGAGATGTCACGTCATTCGAGGCGGAGGCAAAGAATGCGCTGGATTTTCTGAACTCAGATCCTCGCTCCGCATCTCTTCTGCCACCTACCACCGTGTGGGAGTCAGGCCCTGGAGGACCCCAAGAGAGAGGTGTCCAGAGAGGTGCCTGTCTAGTCATAGCCCTTACAGCCCTTACAGCCCTTACAGCTCCATGAGTGGGGTGTCTTGACTAAGAACAAGAAGGGACAGCAGTGTCCTGCAGGGGCCAGTCCTGTGGGTGGGCAACACTACTGGCTATGGGACAGAGGGATCGGGACGCTGTCGCACACACACACACACACAACACACACATGCACACACACACACACACACACACACACACACACACACACACAGTACTCAGTACACAGTCAGATACACACACACACTCACTCACTCATTAAACTCAGTTACCTCATATAAACTTGTCCTAGGGTCACACACACACAAACTCTCTCTCTGTCACACACACACACACACACACACACACACACACACACACACACACACACACACACACACACACACACACACACACATAGGAGTTGTGCGGCCAAGCTGATGTTGTGCCAGGGTTATCACAACTCGTCATGACAGAATCTGGCAGCCGGAATGTCTGAGTGTCTCCCTTCCCGCTGCTGTCTGAGGCTGCCAATGACTCAGATGTCCCATAGCTACAGTACAAGAGCTAACCTTGTGTGTGTGTGTGTCTGTGTGTGTGTCTGTGTGTGAGAGTGTGAGTGAATGCAATGGGTTCAAGGTGAGGATCTTCTCTGATTGAAGCTGTTAAACTGATTATAAGTTAGCTTGCTAAGGAGAGACATACACACACACACACAAACACAAACAAGCAGACGAGCGCGTGCACACACACACACACACACACACACACACACACACACACACACACACACACACACACACACACACACACACACACACACACACACGCACACGCACACTCACACACCAACCCATTAATTTCCTTTGAATATTCCAGCTGAGATCTCCAACTAATCTGTTGTCTATGAGCACACACATCCAAATGCAAATCTGTCTTTTTGAACTGAATGAATATAATTGAACAAAACTCCAAAGCGGTACTTCTGCTAGCTAAAAATAAACGTTATGAGAATATCACAGTGCAGCATTTAGCGTGCAATGCCATGACTATTTATAACAGCGTTAAGGGAGCATGACATCTCATTTGACGCTAACTTTAAAACCTCATAGACTCTTATGTGCAGTGTCTGCACACTGTGCCCAAGGTGAACGTCATGATTCTCAAACCACATAGAGAAACACGTGGGGCATGTAGTGAAAACTCTTCCTTTACCTCTCTCCCCTCTTGCTCTCTCTCTCTCTCTCTCTCTCTCTCTCTCTCCTCAGCTGTCCCGGTGTGGCTGTGTGCCAGTGGGTGTGTAGGGGTGTGTGTGTGTGTGTGTGTGTGTGTGTGTAGGGGGGAGTGGGACAGGGACCGGATAAGATGAGCAGAGCCACATGCTAATGATGGGGGACAGAGTGGCGCGGAGCTACAGGTACACGCTGCCAACGTCACCATCAATCACTCAAACACTACACACAGAGAGACTGGGGAGGCTCCGGAGCCACACACACACACACACAATCACACACTGACTCACTCACTCACTCCCACACACACACACACACACACACACACACACACACACACACACACACACACACACACACACACACACACACACACACACACACACACACACACATGCACACATACATACACACACACACACACACACACACACACACACACACACACACAGAATTCCAAAAAGCTAGTATGCACATTATGTGAGTGTGTTTTCTCTCTCTGTACTGTATGTGTGTGTATAAGTGTGTGTGTGTGTGTGTGTTTGTGATAAAAAGGTTACACAAACAAAGCCTCACACCACAAACACACAAACGCACACGCACATCCATATCATGGCTCATACACAAAACCAGATACCCACCTGCAAGCCCACCTGGTAAGTTAGCTAGCTAAGCATTCATGCTCCATTTTGTTCACACATTACATTACACATACACTGACAGAATTATGATCTCAGAGGAGCTCAAGCATACACACACACACACACACACACACACATGCACAGAAAGCAAAACAGAGGGAGAGAGAGAGAGATGGAGAGAGCGAGTTGTGAGAAGCAAAAATAAGTACAGAATACGCTTAGTAGCAGTGGTGTAGTCTACGTGATACACAGGACTACGCAGTATATCCACTTAAAAAGCATCACCATCTCAGTATACCCACTTAAAATAGGCAAGGATAGGTATTAACATTTGAGGCTGATCACAGTATACCCACTACAGCTACTGTAGCTAGACTAGACTACATCACAGTATACCCACTACAGCTAAATAGACTACACCACTGCTTAGTAAAAGCTATACTTCACGCCTGATTGGAGCAGGGCCAGATGTGTTCAGGCTGTACATCTGTATGGGGTTCTGGCTGTTCAGGCTGTATATCTGTATGGGGTTCTAGCTGTTCAGGCTGTACATCTGTATGCGGTTCTAGCTGTCCAGGCTGTATCTGTATGGGGTTCCAGCTGTTCAGGCTGTATATCTGTATGGGGTTCTAGCTGTTCAGGCTGTACATCTGTATGGGGTTCTAGCTGTTCAGGCTGTACATCTGTATGTGTATGGAGGGTTTTACATGATGTCACTTACAGAATTAAGCAGCATTGTGCTGGACTGAGACACCAGGAGAGCCGAGCTGACATCTGGCTCTACATGCAGACCTGCCCATTTGGAACAGACTCTCTGGAACAGGTCAAACTGTGCCCTCCACAGCTGGGTGTGAGGACTGGGCTGCAGGTGTGTGTGTGTGTGTGTGTGTGTGTGTGTGTGTGTGTGTGTGTGTGTGTGTGTGTGTGTGTGTGTGTGTGTGCGTGTGCTGCAGCCCCTGGGGTGATTACATAAAGAGGTGTTGATTGAGTGATGGCTTCCCAAAACCCCTACAGTGAGCCTCAGGGTCAAGGTTAGAGTGTGGTCCTTCCTCTTAATTTCAGCACCTCTAAGTGAATGTATGTGTGTGCGTGTGTGTGTGTGTGAGAGAGAGAGAGAGAGAGAAAAAGAGTTAGAGGCACACCTGTGAGTGGTTCCTACCCTTATGCCCCCTGCCTCTCTGTGTATATGTGTGCACAAGTGTATGTGTGCATGTGTGTGTGTGTGTCAGTCACTAATGTGAATTTCTTTCCCTATAATTTCCACATGCTGGGGGTGGCTCACTCCCCTATGTATCCCATATATAATAGGCAACCTCTGTCTTGGCTCCTCTCTCTCTGTCTTTCTTTCTCTCTTTTCTCTCTCTCTCTCACATACACACACACAGACTCTCTCTGTCTCCCTCCGCCCTCCTCCCTCCCCTCTCTCTCTCTCTCTCTCTCTCTCTCTCTCTCTCTCTCTCTTATATGATGGACCTGATATTTCTCCTCTCCTATAATCATCAATGACGCAGAGCTGCTCTGGCGTTAGTCATATAATGTGAGTGATGTACACATGCGTGAGAGGGGAGTAGGGGGAGCAGTACAGAGGACAGATTTCACTCTACCTCTTCACTGTTGCATTTCAGCTTTCTTCCCATCGCCTGCCTCCTGTAGTGATCCATCAACACGCTTATGTATGTAAGAGAGACAGTGCCTGTGTTTTTATGGTGTGTGTGTGTTTGTGTTTGTGTCGTGTGTGTGTGTGTGTGTGTGTGTGTGTGTGTGTGTGTGTGTGTGTGTGTGTGTGTGTGCGTGTGTGTGTGTGTGTGTGTGTGTGTGTGCGTGTGTGTGTATATACAGTATGTACTGTATATCTGCATATGTCCCTCCATGTGTGTGGGTGTATGTATGTGTGTGCGTTAGTGCGTGGCTATGTATAAATTAGTTAGTGTGTATTTTTGTGCATGTGTGTGATGATAACGGGCATTTCCTCTGAGCTGATCTCCATCTCTCATCCCACTCACACACACACACACACACACACACACACACACACACACACACACACACACACACACACACACACACACACACACACACACACACACACACACATTAGCAGTTTTTATCTCCTACTGTACAGTTAGTGCCCTTCCTCCCTTCTATTCTCTTACATTCTCTTTTTTCTTTTTCTTCCTTTCATTAATGTCCACCTCTGGTCCTTTCATTCCATCTCTTTCCTTCCTCTCTGATCTTCTCCTTGTGCACTCTCTTTTACATGCTTTGTGGTTTGCGTCACACATGGCGGTAACAGATTTGAAATGCCAGGAGCTCTTAGAAAGGGAAGAAGTCAATAACCTGCGTGTAATGGCCATTCATTTTCCCTCCCCGCTCAGATTTACAAACATGCTTCATTCATAGAGGGGCAAACTGCCCTGACCCCCCGTGAGGTAAGTACAGAAATGGGGGCAGTGGGAGACATTAAGGGGCCATTACCAGATTAGCCAGACTCATTCATAAACAACATTAAGGCTGGCAGGGACCTGGGGCTCCACTGTATTACTGTAGCCGGCCTTCTGTTACGGGACAACAGGGACTCCTTTTAATAACAGGCTGGAGAGGGTTGTGAAATACACACACGCAACACACACACACACACACACACACACACACACACACACACACACACACACACACACAGAGCGAATAAGCAAACAAAGATAGAAAATCCTCTGTTCAACTTAAAAGCGGCTAATGTTGAACTAACCTACTGTGCATTGTCCAATAATGATAATGAACACAATATCATATCAACAACAGCCACCAGGGGGCACTCCTCTGAGCACTTCAAAGACTTTTTAAAGTGGCGTGAGTGTCTGGTAAGCTTGTAAAGATGGAAAAGAGGCACCAGTGTTGCTTTATTACCATCACTCCACAAGTCCACAAAGATGTGTTGCATAAATCATCCTACAACACAGCAGACACTAACATGCAACTGGAGCAGTAAAGTGCTGGAAACATGATACTGAGTTCCGCAATAAGCACTCAGCCTCCATGCGCATTAGCCATTAGACGCTAAAAGCTAGAAGAACCCACATGAATGCATTCCCCTATGAGCACTAAACTACTGCCCTGCTGCATACCTCAGTCCTAACATGTCTCCATGAGAAGCCTGCAGGGCATGAGAAATTGTAACAATCTGCAAAAGGTACATTTTTTAGACTATTAACGAAAAATCACATGGTAGATTGTTACAGAAAAACATTCAAAATCAATCCATTATTATAATACGCTCACAATTTTGCAACCCTGTGCATTTTCTATTCAAAGCATCAAGCAGCACTATCAGAGCAAGCCTCTCATAACACATTCTATACCGAGCGCAGTGGCGTTGTTATGTCGGCTGGGCCTGGAGCCTACTCAAGGTTGGAGAGGTGTGTTAGCCAGCGCCGGCCTTTTTTGCCCAGGTAAGGGCAATTGCAGGCCTCTCAGCTGGAGAGGTGGAGGGATGAGGAGGGCTGAGAAGGGCAGTGTGTGAAAGAGAGAGGGAGACAGGGAGAGGTGGGGGGGCATAAGGGTAGGAGCCACTCACAAGTGCGCCTCTAACTCTTTCTCTCTCTCTCTCTCTCTCTCTCTCTCTCTCTCACACACACACACACACACACACACACACAAGCTTTCTGCCCACTGCTGCCCCTTCAGAGGGAAGCGAGGGTCTGAACAGAGCACATACATCCATCATCCTCTGGGCTGCAGGTGGAGGACTCTGAGGTGTGTGTGTGTGTGTGTGTGTGTGTGTTTGTGTGTGTGTTTGTGTGTGTGTGTGTGTGTGTGTGCGTGTGTTTGTGTGTTTGTGTGTGTGTGGGTGGGTGGGTGGTAAGTCTCTACACTGTCACACAAGTGGTCACGTCTGCTTTCTGCATTCTGGGCTGGTGATCTGTTTTATTCTCTCTCCCTTTTCCTCATTTATCTTGTTCTGCTCCCTCTTCTACTCTTTCTTTTTTTTCCTCTTTGCTTCTGTCTTTTCTCACCTCTCCTGTCCTCTTCTCTCCTCTCCTCTGTTCTTCCCTGCTCTCTTTGCTTTTCTCCTCTTTTCACTCTTCCCCCTCTCCTATATTCTCTCCACTCATTTTACCTTATCATTCCTCTTCTCTGTTCCCTCCTTTCCTCTCTCCTCCTCTCCTCTCCTGACAGTGTGTGTGTGTGTGTGTGTGTGTGTGTGTGTGTGTGTGTGTGTGTGTGTGTGTGTGTGTGTGTGAAAGAGAGTGCCAGCGCTCTTCCCCAGCTCACAGGGCTCCATTGAGAGGGCACAAAGGACCTCTCCTGAGGAGAAGTGCTCATAAAGCTGTCACGCGCTTCTTGAATCACCCAGCCGGACCGGGACGAACTGGCAGAAGGACGGACCACCGGCCACCTCACGCCCACTACGTACCCACACAGCAAAAAGTGCAGAGAGCAAAGCCCTGTGGGGCTTAGAGAAACACCCACAGAGGGACCAGTAATCCTTACTGGACATGGGACAGACCATGAAGGCTGAGGCTAGGCCAGCCATCCTTACTGGACACGGAGGAGATCATAAAGGCTACACTTGGACCATTAGTCCCTATTGCAGCATTTGTCAATATTAACAGAATGAGCCTTTCCAGCTATCATCAATTCATTTCCAAGTCTCGATGGCCTGAGAACTGTTAATGGCGTCAGTTGATGTGACTTATATTACATAATATCTAATCAATCTATACTAAAGAACACTATACTATCTATACCACAAGAACACTCTCAGGTCTCATAAGGTCCACTCCAACTAAATGCACAAATTCTACAACATACTGTAGCCTTTAGAGACAGCCCACACATGCATGTCCCCACAGCACTTATACAAAGACCTACTTCAGTCAAAATATTACTCATATAGAGTCTCTCCAACCCAACTCTCTATTACAGTAAGACCTATTATGATATGTGCATTCATAATAATAGGCTAGATCTCTGATGATAAATGTGCTATAATACAAGTCGTGCAATAACACACATAATTGGCCCAGCTATACAGGTGACAAACAGAAAGAAAAGGACTATATAGATTTATAGACAGCCAAATAGAAAGACAGAGAGATAGACTGGTGGTAGACAGTCCGATGGAAGGGCTCTTACCTTTGAGCAGATACACATACAGACAGCTAAACAGACAGACAGTCACAGATAGACAGACAGACAGGTGGTGGGTGGGTAGACAGTCTCACTGAGGGGCTCATACCTTCGAGCAGGTCACGTGCCAGACCCGGTTCGGCCCCAGTGGACCGAACAAAGTCTGACAGGACCGCGTCCATGTCCAGAGTCATGTGATCATAGGGGAAGGCTGCCCAGCCAGCAGCGGTGGCCTTCGTAGTAGCCAGCCTTCACACTTGCATCTGGGGAGAGAGGGAGATGGAGTGGGAGGGGAGGAGAGGATGGTAGAGAGGGAAAGATGGAGGAGGAGAGTGAGGGGAGGTAGAGTGGGAGTGAACAGGGCAGATGTGGGGAGAATGAGACAGAGAGAGAGAGAGAGAGAGAGAGAGAGAGAGAGAGAGAGAGAGAGAGAGGGTCAGAGAGAAGTTGATGGAGAGATTTGAAAGTGTGGGACAAGGTAGATATGGGATAGGGGGAGGGGCATAAGAGAATGAAATAAAGGGAGAGGAAGAAAAGTGGGGCAGAGAAAAGAGGGGAAATGAAAAATGGAGTGAGAAGAGAGAGAGAGAGAGAGAGAGAGAGAGAGAGAAAAGAGAAAAAAGAGAGAAAAGAGAAAAAAGAAAAAGAAAGAATGAAGAGACAGGAGGGAGAGAGAGGGGGGGAGAGACAGAGAGAGGGAGAGAGAGAAGGAGAAAAAGGGAAACAATTAATCCTCAGTTCAGCATTCTCATCTGTGCACCACATTATTCAAAGCAGGCCTGTGGTATGGATAAATGATAGCTAAAACAATGGAGTCCACCCATCACACACACACACACACACACACACACACACACACACACACACACCTGCTGCAATGACCTATAAATCACCAACATGCTTAATGCTGGGAAACATCCAACACACACACACACACACACACACACACACACACACACACACACACACACACTGCACTGCACTGCACTGCACTACTGTACTATACTTCACCACACACTTAAGGCCTATTCACTACAAGAGCGATAAACCATAACCATAACCATAACGATAAAAGTGTTCACACTGAACAACGATAAACAAAGTCTTTCCTTGTGTTAATGAATGTGACAGTTAAAATTTGATGGGTTCTGATTGGCTATTAGCTTCTTATCATTCTGAAAATCGCTCTGAAAGTGATCCCCAACAATATCGTTCCTCATGTTGTTATCATTATAGTTTATGTGTGAACGTCGTCATTCATATTAACGAGAACAATATTTATTTATAGTGTATGTGGGCTATGTCAAGCAAGATGATATTCGTTGTGATGTGGATGAGAATTTGTGGCCCAATAGACAGGAATGCCAGGAGGTGTAGGAAGACCGCACTGTAATTCCGACAGCACTGCATGTACAGTTTTCCCTAAGGAGATTGTCCAATGTTCACATGTCTACTTTTTCTTGTGCTATGCAGTGCTGTCTTTTCCTTTCTGTATCACAATGACAAGGTCTGTCAACAAATGACAATACAAAGAGTAAAAGCGTAAATGTGAATCTTGTCCAGTCTCTTGCAATCAAACTCCCACATACACTAAGGTGTAACCTACAACAATAATTGTCATCAAAACTTTAGCCATAGTTTACATCAGAACATCCCTCCAGAGTACACTGTTATATTGACAACATGACTAAGCAATTTGACTGTCTTATCCATACACAATGACACAAGGACTTGTAATTCTGATGGCACTGACATGTCCATTGACACAGTTTCATTAGAGATTTCCATTAAAGTTTTCTTTTGCTACGCTGAAAACTGCGTTTGAAAACGCTGTTTATTCCATGTTACTACTCACAAACTGGGAAGCTATTAGAAGTGAAGATGCTCTTCCAGATGGGAACCAAAAAAAAAAAAAACAGAAGCTCTGTACCAGATTCTGTTATTCCACTAGTCTGCCAAAACCTTCTGGCATGTTCTTATCAAAAATAGCAAAAATGTCTTTCTGAGCCTTTAAGACTCAGGAGCAGACTCTCACCCAGCTGGACCCCCCAGCAGCAGCAGCAGGGCTGGGTAGGGTTCTGTGGCGTATGAGAGACTCACAGCTGATGAACCTTCACTGAGGCCCCTATAAGTCTATGTGGAAGAGACCTAATTCACTCACTCATTCACAGGAAGTGCAGTACCAGATCAAGATCACACACACACACACACACACACACACACACACACACACACACACAGGGAGAAACCCACAAACTCAGCTTTTCTTCAGGGATGCACCTGTTACCACAGCTACCAGCTACGGGCCACACACACACACACAGCACAGACTCGTCTCTGGTTACAGGCCCTGGCATGTTACCACGGCGATAACAACAGAGCAGGCCTGGGTCAACAACTGCTTCCCACAGAAATAAGGGGAGGGGACAGGCTAGAGTGATGGGGAAGCTGTTGGCAAGGGGGCCTTATGAGTGCTCTGGATTGAGTGAGGATATTAAAGAGTTTGTTTGTGTGTGTGTGTGTGTGTGTGTCCATGAGTGAGTATGTATGTGTGTGTGTGTGTGAATCTCTGAGAGTGATGGAGCAGTAGCCTTTTGTGTCATAAAGCTGTGTGTGTGTGTGTGTGTGTGTGTGTGTGTGTGTGTGTGTGTGTGTGTGTGTGTGTGTGTGTGTTTTTGTGTGTGTGTGTGTGCGTGTGCGTGTGCGTGTGTGTGTTTGAGGGTAAATGACTCATCGCTTTGGACGGGAGGCAGGGTAGTGTGATGTACCAACGGCCTCATTGTTGTTGTTCCACCCCAACCCCATGCCTGTCATAACCCAGCACTCCTCAACAACTCTGTCTGCGGAAGCAGGACACACACTTACACATCGCGGGAGACCTGCTGGAGCACACACCACAAAACATCACACTTATACACTGAGACCCACAAGAGCACACACACACTCACCCTGAGACCCACATGAACACACACACACACACCACATAATCAGACATCTATGGAGTGCATGGCCTTGACCAAATGCCTCCCTCCTCATCACACACCATACGCCACCCCTCTAGGGAGGGTAGCAGTTGCCTTACCACATACTGCCCTCATTCATACACACATACACACATACACACACACAGAAACACACACACACACACACACACACACACCACATAATCAGACATCTATGGAGTGCATGGCCTTGACCAAATGCCTCCCTCCTCATCACACACCATACGCCACCCCTCTAGGGAGGGTAGCAGTTGCCTACCACATACTGCCCCTCATTCATACACACACACACACACACACACACACACACACACACACACACACACACACACACACACACCACATAATCAGACATCTATGGAGTGCATGGCCTTGACCAAATGCCTCCCTCCTCATCACACACCATACGCCACCCCTCTAGGGAGGGTAGCAGTTGCCTTACCACATACTGCCCTCATTCATACACACATACACACATACACACACACAGAAACACACACACACACACACACACACACACACACACACACACAAACCATTTTCCTGATTACAGGCTATGACATGATGCTGAGAGGAATGCCAGTTATGCAGTCCACAGTGTTGTGGAGACTGTCTCCCCCTGATGCACAGACGCACATGACAGCTCCGCTAGTGGACCAAGACTGAGCCGCGAACAATCAATGTCCTTTTCACCAGATGAGTGCCATGGCAGGAGTGAAAACATTCCCTCATTTTAGAAACTCACAAAATGACTAACCACCACACATCAGCCTTCATACCCCATGCTCATGACAAGAGCCTAAGCACACACTAAAAATCACATGGCATACACATACAGTACATGACCACAATAACATGCACACACACACACACACACACACACACACACACACACACACACACACACACACACACACACACACACACACACACACACACACACACACACACACACTTGTTGGTTAGGTGGTTCCCTTGTGCAGCTGACCCCCATTCACTCACAGGCTGCTGCACAGCACAGCTCATTAGCATCTGCAGCAGTTTAGGCACTCCTCTCTGGTTGGGCACACACAGACACACAAACAGACCACACACACACACACACACACACACACACACACACAGAGAGATACACACACACACAGAGGCCTGGCCAAGCCTCAGCTGAAAGAGGGCCCAGCTGCCCCAAGGTTAGATGAGGTGAACCAGTGTGTGTCTGGAGTAGTGGAGTGTGTGTGTGTGTGTGTGTGTGTGTGTGTGTGTGTGTGTGTGTGTGTGTGAGCCTGTCTGTCTGGTGCAGATGAAAGCCGGTAGAGCAGCATAGCGTAACCAGAGTACCAGTATGGCAGGCAGGCAGTGATGAGGGCAGGTAGCCCACAGCTGAGCCAGTGCATGGGGCAGGGATGAACGCTCTCACTCCCACAGGATGATGGATTTGGCACACAGGGGCAGAAGTACACTTCTGTGGACATGACTTCACACTTCAGTGCTATACTGAAAGTATACTCATTTTTCTTCTGTTGTGGATTTGTTAGCGGCAACCAGCCTATATGGATACAAAATGTTAGTGCTCCACAGACTGTCCTTGCAGACTGTGCTGATGGTGAAATTTGAGAAATGTACACAGTGCGCATAGCATATGCACAGATGTATACTTTCGATTTACAGGAATGAGGATGTTTGCATTGGGAACTGGCCATGGTACTGAAATGGCATACAATGAATGGTATGCTATGTCCGCAGAGACCCCCCAATGTGGAAGGGATAGAGTAAACTACTCCCTATGGGTAAAGATAGAGTAAACTACTCCCTATGGGTAAAGATAAGGTAAACTACTCCCTATGGGTAAAGATAGTGTTAGGGTAAACTACTCCCTATGGGTAAAGGCAGACTAAACTACTGCCTTTGGGTAAAGGATACTCCCTATGGGGAAGTAGTGGATATACGAATGCTCATAGAATCCCATAAAACCCAGACATGGGGGAAGTGACAGCTGTCAATCATCCAAATGGCTCCTCCTGAACTTTGCTAGCAGCAGTTACATGGATTTTGCCATTTTCTTTTTCAGGCCAATGTGATAGTCGGCTTTACCATGGGTCATCTAGGCTTGTGAAATTGAAACTGACTTTCAAACAAGCAATGGACAGACGATGGCTTGCAATATTCAAGTTTATCCATACCACACAATTCATATAAGTATAAGTATATATACTTTTTTGATCCCGTGAGGGAAATTTGGTCTCTGCATTTAACCCAATCCGTGAATTAGTGAAACACAAACAGCACACAGTGAACACACAGTGAGGTGAAGCACACACTAATACCGGCGCAGTGAGCTGCCTGCTTCAACAGCGGCGCTCGGGGAGCAGTGAAGGGTTAGGTGCCTTGCTCAAGGGCACTTCAGCCACGGCCCACTGGTCGGGGCTCGAACCGGCAACCCTCCGGTTACAAGTCCAGAGTGCTAACCAGTGGAACACGGCTGCCCGATGATATAACATCACTCAAAGCAGTAGATTGGACAGACACAACCAATTCCACATCACCGACAAATCCCATGAATGATTTAACATACATGAGCGAAGCAGATGAGGCACATGGATGTGACAGACACAATCTATGTGCAGCAGACATCAGGCTTCAGATTAAGCACTGTGTTCTGCATCTGGTCCATTTGCTGGGATGTTAATATGTACAGTACTGTATAGGCCTGGAGTAGATGGAGTCTAATCCGCCAGAATGGAGTCATTCAGCTTACACTCATAACAAACGACCTCCGCCATGACAATAACACGTGCCCTGGATGCTACATATGCCTGTGTAGGCGTGTATGCTCTGCATGTGTGTGTGTGTGTGATCTGTGTGTGTGTGTGTGTATGTGTGTGTGTGTATGTGTGTGTGTGCACGTGTGCCTTAGCAGATGAGAAAAACTATCTGCGGTCATGGCAGTGGAGAGAGAAAAAAGAAAGAGACAACTTTTCTCTTCTTCCTCTTGAGTGCTCTGCACTATTGATGCCAGCGCATTGCACTTTAGTGGTGGTTCAGTTGACCCAGTTACTGCGGGCCATTGGCATTGTGTTGGGATGAGAATGCAACCCTGGGCACCATGGGCGTGGTCCTTCAACAGAAGAACTCCTCGGGCCCTAATCTGAATGGTGGGCAAAGTGCTAAAGCTAATTGAATAACTAGACAAATCAGTTTGATACTTAACATAATAGACAAGACATTGCAAACATCACAGTAACGAGTCAACTTAATGCTCCCATATGCCATCATATAGCTGTATTTCATGCACAAGTCAACTTTGCACACTGAACGGCAAACACATTAGGGCCTCTCATCTCACTCAGTGGGTGGGATGCAGAGGCGATAACTCAGGTGAATACCTTAGTTAAAGTTCAAAGGCACGTCCTCTATTGCTATTTGTGGCGACTGTTGTGTTTGTTTTTTTCATTGCTGTCTTTGAATGAGTGCAAACCAATATCTTCCCTTAGGGAGATACATATCATGTATGTACATGTTTGTGTATGTGTATATCACACACACACACACACACACACACACACACACACACACACACACACACACACACACACACACACACACACACACACACTCTCTACTAATGAAAACAAGTGAAACAGCCTGGATAGACTTTCTGCTACAGTAGTATGAGCCCCTGAGCAGTATAATGTGCATACAGTTTGGAGGTCATCTCTCAATATTGACAATTTATTCCTACAATAACAAATAATTTCAGAGTGTTTGAATATTTTCAATTCAACACCCAGACAGACATTTGGCATTAAGCTTCAGTTAGTATTATCAATAGTGATATAGGAACGTCACATATTACCAACCGTCACATATGTCCAACCTCTTACGTGTATGTGTTACTTAATATTCATTTCTATACAAACCAAGACGGCGGATTCCTAAAGAAACGCAAGCACCCCACACCATAAGTTTATCTAAATTAGCTATGTACCAAAAATTACATTTACTCGAAGAGCTGTAAACAGTGTTGTAAGGCTGCGTGTACAAATCCGCTTGGAGCTCCAGTGGAATTTTGAGTTCTCGGGCTAACCGTTGATGTGCAGTGAGAAAGGTTGGGAATACTGTAAGTGCCCACCAGCCCAGCACTAAACTCCGAGCGTGGTAAACAAAATCGGATATTTTAGGCAGTAAAAGCCCCGGTAAGAATTACATTATGTTCAAATCTACACACCTATGGCTACTGAAAAATGTAAGGTTCATTTAACAAATGTTATTTTGAAGTATTAAAAAACATCATTGTTTTAGAATTTTTGAACGAAATGGTTGGTAATTAGCACGTTTACGATATGTTTACAGGGATGGGCAGTATTTCTAATACATGTATTTAAAATACGTATTTCAAATACAAAATACTATGTTGTATTTAAAACACTTGAAGCGAAAACTATCATTACAGTTTTTCTCAGTCGCTTTGGTGCTTTTCTCACATCACTATTAACATTTGCACAGAAGTTAGTGCAATTCTCAAAACAATTAGTGCAAACTGCAAAACCTAGTGAATGACCTGCAAAAGCACGTCACTTGCTCAAAATGGATAGTCCATTCCTCAAAAGCAGGTATTCATGTCAATGAAACTGTCAGTGTCATCAAAATGAGAAGTCTTGACACCATCGTTTATGAACAAGATAGTCAAATGGCTTTGTCATATTTTCATTATGACAGTTCTCTCAGTGTTTTCCAATGCAAAAAAAGGTCAGAACTCGGTGACACTACCTGAACATGCTCAAGACAGCACTATACAGTACTTGTACAGCCATTTGAAAACTACATTGCTGTAGTGAGGTGAGTAAGTGAGTACAAGACACTGAATGCATACATTTTTACTGTATGCTCTTTGCAATTCTACAGCACTGTGACAGAATTTGATAACTAGTTCAACAATTTTGTATGTAATGACTCAAGCAATGAAATGAAGACTATTAGTTTTATTGGGAACGACTATTCAGCATTCATAAGTATAGTTCATTTTGACTGACATGACATAAGCAAATGATAATGTTAAAAAACAGCAGAGAATTGTATGAAAGCAACTGATACATGTCCAAAAGTATTTGCAATTTGTTCAGAGGAAGGAGAAATTGCTACTATGATGTGCACAAATGACTAAATGTTGTGGAGGTTGAACTAATAGTTATGAGAATTTTCATTCTGATCTGAAAAAAGCACCAAAGCGACTGAGAAAAACTGTAACTTGTTCAGAAAATTGAAATAGTCTGGCGAGGTGGGGCCACAGGTTGGCACATTCCCGGGATGGACCTGCTGCGTCTTCATCCATTGTTTCGTCCATGGTTTCGTCTCTTATCTAAATCTGACCATGGAGCTGACTTTGGCGGAAAGCTGAAGGTGATTGCTGATAGGCTGTCCCAATCAGTGGCGCCTGCACAATCCAATCACGTTTGAGAGGGAAACAACAAATTGAGGGTTTCTGAGATTTTTCTTTTTTCCTTTTTTTTTTTAGAAGAAGTAACGGGTACTCACGGTTATGGATAGAAATGTAGTGGAGTAAAGAGTACAATATTTGCCTCTCAAATGTACTTGAGTAAAGTCATGAGTACTTCCCAAAAATGATACTCAAGTAAAGTACAGATCCCTCAAAATTGTACTCAAGTACCGTACTCAAGTAAATGTACTCCGTTACTGTCCGGCTCTGTTAGTATCAATAATTGAAACTACTACAAGTGAAATAAAATATATTGTATTTTTATCAATGTATAGCATCAATCAAGTCATTGTATCAGCTGGATAGCAGAGAGACAGATCACCAGACAGACAGACAGACAGACAGACAGCCTGACAGCTCAGACCACTAGACAGACAAGTAGACAGACAGGCAGACTGGCAGCTCAGACCACTAAACAGACAAACAGACAGATAGACAGATAGAAGCTGAGAGATAGACAGGCAGACAGACAACCAGACGTCCAGGCAGACATATGATCAGACAGACAAAGGCAGTGTCCCCTCTCCAGGCTCTCTCACTTCACGTCACACCTTTGAAAAGAGCACTGTCTGGAAACCTCCACGGAACAGCCCCTTCATTCATCATGACCTCATCTCCCTCTGCACAGCAGCCATGAGGGAGTGCACCAGACAACACACACACACACACACACACACACACACACACACACACACACACACACACACACACACACAGGAATGTCATGACCTGGTAGCCATAACCTGATATAAGAAGCCTCCCTCCTAATACAGCTTCTTACAAATATCCTCCCTCTAAGGAATACGAGCTGTGGGAGAACAGAGTGTGTGCTGACTAATGTGTGTGTGTGTGTGTGTGTGTGTGTGTGTGTGTGTGTGTGTGTGTGTGTGTGTGTGTGTGCGCGTGTGTGTGTGTGTGTATGTGTGTGTTTGTGTGTGTAAGCATACCGTTGGTCTGATGTAATGAGCTGTAATAAAATTGAACAAACGTGGGCTTTAGCAATGGGCATGGCTGACCTTTTCCATTAAAATACGCACACACTTACTCCCGGGTACTTTCCAACACACACACACACACACACACACACACACACACACACACACACACACACAGACTCACTCTTTCCTCAGACTGAGCTAGTGGACAGCCATTAGATAAACAGTAAAACCAATGACCAGAACCTTGCTTGATCAGTGCTACCCAAAGTTAAATGTCATGTGAGTGTTTTCCCCCATAAATAACTTTGCCCTTACAAACTGATTACAGCATTAAACTCCAAGAAAGAAAAACACCGAAATAGATAGAAAATGCTGTGACTCATCAGAGATATGGGCTGGGCTGTGAAAACAACTAAAAAGATAATTTCCTGTTCTCTGTTGTTTGCCTCAGACTCGGTCCGCTGTAGACTAACCCAAAACAACTTTACAGATGGCCTGATAGAGGTTTCCTCAAAACACTTGAACTCAATAACATACTATCGCCTGAGCATGAAACAAGGCCATGGCCAACTTCCCCAAATGATCATTGACTGTCATAGCCCTGGCACAGGAAACAGACATCAACACTACACACACACACACACACACACACACACACACACACACACACACACACACACACACACACACACACACACACACACACACACACAGGCTATGATGTAATATGGAATTAACAAGTAAATAGATGAATAAAACCAACAAACAAATACCAAAGAACTACACAATGACTCTTACTTCCCGCATCCTTAGTGAGAGTGTTTCTGTTGCCACCTCATCGCCATGGCAGTGTCCACGTTGGCGTTGCTTTAGTCCATGGCTCGAGCGGGTCGGAGAGAGGGTGGACGCACGGAGGACTCACACAGGGGTCACACACAAGACTGCAGCAGAGCAGAGAGAGCAGAAAGAGGATCAGTCAGAGATTACACAATCCTGCAAAAAGCCACCTCCGCCACACTGTCGCAGATAAACACACAACACACACACACACACACACACACACACACACACACACACATAGGTGAACACACACACACACACACACACACACACACACACACACACACACAAACTACACATGAACACATACACACATATGAACACACACACAAACACATGAAAACACACACACACACACAAACACACACACAATGACATCATACCATCATCTGGTCAATGCAGTTACGCAACCTCGACATAATACCCCACTGACCGGCAGCATCAAACAAACACGCAGGGAAAAGTAAATGACTACTGCTCCGCTGATTCACATGAATCACACCGTGGAAGGGCCTTTAATTTCAAATTAATATGAGATAAACACTCAGCTTTTGGATCAGCTTCATGTCACGGCGACGTTGTCCAGACAGTTGTCCTTTCAAAGCCCTTACAGCTGATTCTGGGTTTGATTCTTGCACATGATGACAGTGTTTGTGTGATTGTGTTTGTGTGTTTGTATCTGTATGTCTGTTGTGTCTATGGGTTCGCATGTGTGTGTGTATGTGTGTGTGTGTTAGAGAGTGGAGTGTGTGTGTAAAATAATGGAGTGAATGAAGTGTGTGTATGTAGGAGAGTGTATCAGAGAGTGGAGTGTGTGTGTGTGTGTGTGTGTGTGTGTGTGTGTGTGTGTGTGTGAGTGTGTGAGAGAGAGAGAGAGAGAGAGAGAGAGAGACTCAGAGAGTGGAGTGTGTGTATAAGAGTGTGTGTGCAAGAGAGTTTGTCAGAGAGTGAGTTTTGCTGTTGAGTTCAGTGAAGGGTGAGCAGCTTGGTGGGTTCAGGCTTTCTGCAGAGCGACACTTGACAAAACCACACACACACACATCAGACCCAGCACACAGAGGCCACAACCCCATGTATTTTTTTATTTTTCTTACTCATACACTAATGAACATACTCTCTTTCTCTCACACTCACTCTTTCTCTCTCTCTCTCTCTCTCTCTCTATCACACACACACACACACACACACACACACACACACACACACACACACACACACACACACACACAGGCACATGCACATGCACATGCAAGCACACAGACACTCAGGCTAAAACATCAGTAACAGAAACACAAGATCATCATGCATGAGCACACACACAGACAACAATCTCTCTGAATGAAAGACTCAGATGTACACGTGCATGCACACACACACACACACACACACACACACACACACCCACACACACACACACACACACACACACACACACACACCCACGTCCATTTGGAGGTGCTGAGGAGGCAGTGTCACAGGCCTGACAAGCACGCACCAAAATATCGCTGAGCGGGATGCATAATTCACAGTGGAAGCCTCTCGCTTCCTTTGCAGGCTACACCCTGCACTCTCTCAATCCCATCCATGACCACAGTGTGCATCCCTGCATCCAACACACACACACACACACACACACACACACACACACACACACAGCACTCACAGCCAGGGCATTTTAAAAGCAGCAGCTGGACTAAAACCAGCATACACACAGTACAACAGGCAGAGTGCTGGACAGTTAAATGACAAAGTTGTCATTTTTAGGTCCCAGGAAGAGTTTGGGAGGATAGGGGCTGTGTATGGCTTAAAGTACTTTGTGGAGACTTCCAGTACTTCCTGCTATTAATTCAGAAATAATTAATCGGTGGAAGACAAAGGTTTTTCTTATCCACCTGCAGTGAGGATGTGAGAGGGGTCCTTGCAGCAGTATTCATTTGTGGTCTCTCTCACACACATACTCACACACACACACACACACACACTCACGCACACTGTTACGACCCAGGCTCGTACGGGCAGCAAACATGAACTGGACTCCAACAACAAATACAATTTCAATACATACATTTATTTACGAACAGAAATGCCGGCAATGACGGAGTAGAGTTCAGAAGATTGGATGTGAGAGCATGGAAAAGAGAAAAGCATGTGTGCAAATGTAAACGCGTGTCCGTTTATTTTCTGTTTCCTTCCATCTGTGCTGGTGTAAAACACAGTGATCATTTCCTATAGAAAGTGCAGCCAGTACCACAAGCACATTTACCCTGTTGTCCACTGCTAGCCCTCAGCCAGGTCTACATTCAGTGGGACCGCTGGGATAGACAGACCTGCAGCAGACCTCTCTACCAGCAGTGTAGCGCTGCACGCCACACACACACACGTTCATACACATACAGTACAGTGCACACACACAAACACAAACTGAAACCCACACACACACACACACACAAAAAGAGAGGGAGAGAGAGAGAGAGAGAGAGAGGGAGAAAGAGAGAGAGAAACTCATATAAACACACACACACACACACTTACACCCAGGCAGGCCTCCAGTTGCCTCCTACTTCCCCTGCTCTGCCTTTGCCATAGCCATGCACCGGACCAGCTCCACTCACACTTTCCATAGGAAGTGATGACTGTTTCACACCAGCGTGGATGGAAGGGAACAGAAAATAAATGAGTGTCATCAGTGAATGTGTGTATATGCACGTACAGTATGTGTGTCTGTGGGTGTTTCTCTCTCTCTGTGCCTGTATATCTGTACAGTATATGCATGCATGTGTGTGTGTGTGTGTGTGTGTGTATGTGTGTTATGTGTGTGTGTGTGTGTGTGTATGTGTGTTATGTGTGTGTGAGCTTTATGGCATTCGTTTTGTTAATTTTGTTTTGTTTCCCTTGTAAAGAGATGCTCATTGTTTCTGTGGGCTGGTGCATACAAACACCATAATGATGATGATGACGATGGCCGTGCTCTGATGAAGTTGCAATGATGAGCGTCTCTGGCGCCCACTCGGAAAAAATGTGGTGAGACAAGGGAGAGGGATACGAACGCTGTGACATCACATTCCGACTCGATGTGCCTTATTGGAAAAACATTCTCGGGTCATTATGCTTTCCTGTTATGAGTGGCAATGCCGCTCTCTTGCATACACCTCTCTCACTTAGACACTTGGAAAGGAAAATACAGCACCAGAGAATGAGGGAGAGAGAGAGAGCAGAGGACATAACACACTAGTGAAAGAAATATACAGAGATGGAAAGAGATAAAGAGATGGAGGGAGAGAGGAGAATGCGTGAGAGAGATGGAGAGAAAAAGAGAAAGAGAAAGAGAGAGAGAGACAATGTCATATGGAGATAATCGGAGCAAAGGTCCATGAACTTAGCTGTTCCAGTCACTTCATGCAAAGGCAAATATGTCTTCTGGTCCTGGACTCTGGCCTCAATTAGTATGAACTAAATGTCATCACTCTCTCAGGCGTGGTAATGGAGTTCTTAGACGGCCAGAGCACCTCTGGCCTCAACTCTCCCACCGAGGTGGCTGATTTAGAAGATCATTATCAGAGATTGCTTACAGGTGCAGTGTATCATTACCCCTTTTACAAATACAATATCATTTTACAACTTTGACTCAGAGACAACGTTTCTCAATATACTTATGGTAACGTTTATTTTGCTCAGTATCCTTTGCTTTGACTGCAAGACAACCAGGCAAGATAACAGGTGGCATCTGAATGTTACAGAGGCTTTTTTTTCTGGTTTGAATGTTGTGTAGTCACCTTATATAGTGTGTGTGCCACAAATACACGCAGGCACGCGCACACACACACACACACACACACACACGCACACACACACAGAGTGAGAGAGAGAGAGAGAGAGAGACAGAACAGTTCACACATTGCACCACGGTGGGACGTTTATTTATTCACTGCATTATTTATCCCTCACGGGCCACCATATGAGGCCTCTTCCACAGGTGTGTGACAGACAGGCACACATTTCTATGGAAGCATTCCCATCCCACCGCGTGTGTGCCAACACACACACACACACATATGTGAAGCAGTCGCAGCCATCATGTCTCCTGTCTGTGGTACACATGAAGGCACTGAGAGAAATCAGTCCATATGCCATACAGACTTGAAACTATTTCAGTAGCCATTGTTATGGTGACACATGAATAACAGTAATGGAAATTCTATGAAGCTCTGATAACTCTTGATAGACACATAATATACCCCAAGCTATGCCATGCCTATGCTTGGCTATTCCAATATCATGTACAATATAAATACACGCTATAATATATAACCTGCAATGCATTTAGGCAGACTAGTATAATCTATATTAACCCATTAATGTCCATAGTCGAAATTAAAAATGTCCTTCACAGCACATAAAGTACTAGCTGAGGAAAGCACAAATCAGTTTCTACAACTATTTTTAGTTGTTAGTCACATGGGTTTGTGTTATTTTTGAGTTTCCATGAAAATACCTCTAGAACACTAGGTTGGAACTTTCAGATCATTACACACACAGGCTAGAGTCAGTGAGTGAGTGGTTCACATAACACATGAGAGAGAGAGAGATCATTAGTTCATCTGAATGCATTCTTTCCTATGATGCTCATAGAAATGCATTGCAAGTCATCGTCGTGGAACTCATCAAGTGTACCTTCAACCAAACAGGAAAATCTTTTTTTTACAATTATTTTCCTTAAGGCACTGTGGCCCATAAGTGCATTACATTTTTTGACCATGTGATCACAGGAACCTGTATTTCCATATGTGTTTTTAGAAATAGTGTAAAAATGAGTAGCCACGTGTGACCAACAACTAAAAGTATGTTAACATAAATGACTGTATCTCAGAAACTAAAAGGATGAATATGTATATATATGAATATATACATATATAATGTCAAATGTTTGTTGAACTTTTCAATTTTCAATTTTTTCATTATTTGCATTTTTTTCTTTAAAAAAAAAACACAACTTTAACTACCAAGTATGGCAATATGTCCAACCACAATGTTTAGTTTTGCCATGTGTGGCCACCAAGAGGGCTCACACCATATATCAAGTCAATGCCACTTATAGAACTTAATCTGTGGGTCCACTATTCTAGTTGTTTTAGTTGTTTTAGTTATTTTGGTAGTCATTAATGGGTTAACTCACTGGGAGTTTCAAACAAATAATTAGCTCCAAAAATCACCGGAGACTCTTAGTAAGTCTGTCTTTTGTTCCTCGGGCTAAGGCTAGCCCTGAATTTAAGCGCTCGCAAAAACAGGCATTAATCTCATCTGAACGCTTCTTAGTGTCAAGGCTCTAATTACCATCTACCATCCAAATCCTCACCCTTGTTATGAAAAAGCATTTAGTAATTAGGCCCCAATCAAATGCACTAACCTAACCGACATCTGTGTTGGCTCTGTATTTCTACAGTCTTTGCAGCTGACTTCATCTGATGTAACACACAGAACACTTTCACACCTCTGACTGGAATTGGTCTGAAAACAGATATGTCGCAATCTCAATCACACTCATGTGTCACAAACTCATATAATACAGCAGCAAAGATGAGCTCATTCCCAAAAGCTGCACGCTACATTTACTTCCTATGAACACACACAGACACACTCACATGATGATGATGAGGATGACTTCCTGTATCAATGTTTCCTCTCCACCTCATCTATCACCCACACCAGTTCATTCGGAGGGTCATTTCAACTGTGGACATGTTCACTAGGCAACACAGAGACCAGTGATCTTATGTGACTATTAAAATGAGAGGGGACAGATGGAGCAGCAGGACACATGATTCAGCCGGACATGGCATGGCACAGGACCGCTTTTAAAAACTGGCCTGGCTGGTTATGACACGGCTTTGGCAGAGGAGAGGTTCACACGATCACTGCAGCTGTTGCCGTGATGGCTGCCCTAGATTAGAGCCTTACCACAGACGCGGAGCCAGTCTCAGATTAGAGACATGCTAAACACAAATGAGGGGAGGGGCTTGTCTGATACTAGAGACACACCCCTCACATGAATGACATCTACAGAGGAGGAGCTAGTCTCAGATTGGAAACATCTCCTAACATGAATGATATTTTTAGATGAGGAACTAGTCACTGTTTGGGGCACACATGAGTGAGATCTATAAAGCAAAAGCTAGTCACTGATTAGGGACACCCCCCCTCACATGAATGATATCTATAGAGGAGGAGCTAGTCTCAGAATGGGGGCACACCTCCTCACATGAATAAAATCTTTAGAGGAGGAGCTAATCTCAGATTGGGGACACCCCCCCAAACATGATTGATATCTATAGAGGGGCTAGAGGAGTCAGAAGGGGATGCACCACCTCATATGAATGATATGAAATCCATTGCTAGTAGATACAGTGTTTCCGCTAGATTTTTTTTAACAGTGGCGGCAAGTGCATACAAAATGTTTTTGGCCAAGTTTTGCTTTAATTCAATTTACCTTTGTTACTACCAGTCGTTGCTTTTTTACTGCGTCGATTCGCAATTGAGTGAGCATCTAATGTAACAGCGGTGTCTTCACGGAGACATCCACTCTCCAGTTTCATTTTTGCTGTTGTTGCGAGCGAGCTAATAGGCTACGATATGAGAAATACTTTCAATACGATCAGCTTCAGAAATTAATGGGTTTTCCTTAGCCTGTGCTATACCTTTCCACCAAGTTGTGCGGAAATTGTAGTTTTTGCGATGTTGACACACGTAGCACATGGAAGCTCTTGATAGGGCATGGCACTACCATCTATAAAAACAATATATTTATGGAATAAAACTAGACAGGTACCTCGGATTAGCATTGCTGTTTATTGTTAAACTGCACTTTTCAGCAGCCAGCGGAGGGCATTTAGCCTACTATGCTTCCGGACAATACTTTGCGTCTCCCCTAATTCTGAAGCAGTGACACTGCTAAATGAAGAGGAAACACTGATAAGAAAGTTAATGTTTTAAATAGGCTACATCAATACAATATATAAGATGTGAAGTGAAACTGGACGGGCCATAATAACCTCTGACTAGTTTTAGGCTACTTATTGTTTAATTGCAATGTGAGGGGCAGCCAGCAGGGGAGGATACGTCGGCAGGATTATTTACGTAAAAAGCAACTGCAACTACCAGGGACGTGCACAGGGGGGTTGCTCAGGTTGCCCGGGCAACTGCCCATATGGCCTTTTCGACTCACGTTGCCCTTCCGAGAGGAAAATAAATAAATAAGTAAATCGTACAATGGATGCAGAATTTCACGTAGGCCTAGATAAAAAAAATCGCAAAGCCTCATTCACTTCCATTCGGGCACCGAAAGTGAAAGTCAGTAGGGGAAGGGCAAACTCTGTTTACGTGGCTGAAGCGCTGCACGAGACCGGCACCTGAGCTGAGCCTGCATGAGCGGCCTTAGAAGGAGATTGTCGCGAAACCACGTTGTCGGAAAAAGTGAGTTTGTGATGTATAACAAACGAACGATCATCATCAAGTTTTATGAAATTAATTCAAATCTTTATAAATCCAGTTTGCCACGTTTAGCCTAAAGAATCAGACAGATAGCTCGCAGACAAGCAGCCCGTTACCACATAGCCAGTTTTGGTAGGCATTAGGCCAGGGGTAGGCAAACTGCGGCCCGCGCACCAAGCACTTTCATCCGACCCGCCGAGCATTTCATTTGGTTATCAGGCTGCTCGCTATTTTTTTCCTGTGACAGAGACGACATTGGTTAGCTTTATCGCAAACTGCTTTTCACTCTTAGAGAACGTTTAGGCCTACAATGTCAAAACATCATGTTAAATAGAGATGATAGGCCTACTCTTAGGCTACGTTTATACGGTGACGATGAAAAGAGAAGACGCAGAAGTGGAATTTTTTTATTCGCGTTTAGACGAGCATTCTCAGGGGGAAATCTTTGTTTATATGAAGACGCAAGAGTATGTGATATTCGATTGGATATGCATTCCAGACCGCTGGGTGGTGGTGTGATAGAACCCCGGTACGTCACACGCAGACATTCTAATTTGACAGTTTAGCCAGAGAGGTAATCAAGGATCTTTGGTTTAGCCGTTTAGACGGAGACACAACCCGGGTCGTCTTCAAAACTCTACACTCTGGAAGGAGTCTTCAGATTTTTGCGTCTTCAAGCCCCGATGGCGGGGTCGCCGTGTAAACGAAAGGCACTTATGATAAAATATTTTGTCGTCTTCCTTCGCAATCGTCCTCGTATAAACGGCCCCTTAGTTATCTCCTTTGCAGCAGAACTAACTTGAACATTATGCTACTAGCCTACTGTGCGGCCCGCCGGCAAATTTTCAAAACCGAATTTGTGGCCCTTGAGCCAAAATGTTTGCCCACCCCTGCATTAGGCAAACTAAGCTACATGTATGCTGATAGTTACTTTCTCACATTTTGTTTTAGAAAGAATGAATGATGGAAGTAATACATCACATTAATTATTTTATTCAAAATGGTTAAATGCTTAAATCCTATTCACTATTTTGGGTATTGTTTGAAGCCAAGATGCCCACTGAAAAGAGGAGGATTCAGGAGAGGGAGAGACAATTCAGGGAGGCAGCATAGGGCAGCACATCACTGCAGGGTTGGCTGTGAAAAAGCCAACCAGCAGGTGAGACAGAAACTTTCTGTGATAAAGATGACATGACACTGTGTAAGCGAATTGATTAATTAATCAGACTCATATTTTAGCCTACTAATGGCAATGTTTCATAATTACATTACATTTAAGATGAGGAGCAGTCACAAGCCTCCAGAACATGTGAGGAAAATGTGGACCAGGAGGAGGCAAATAGGGTAGGTAGGCCCAAGTGATGATCACCAAATATGAGATGAGAGGACCATGCTAGAAAGTACAGGGTTAAAGAGCTGCATGCTAAATAATTGTAATCTAAAAAAACTTAGGCTATCATTTCAAAGATCTTGCCTGAGCAGAACATAAATACCACTAGTGGGCATTAAAATAATAATGATAATGGCAATAACAATAATATGTAATTGGTCAGATGATGAGCCCACATTTGGAGAAACCTATCAGTGACTTGATAGGATATTGATTGATAGGGATATTGATGTTGGTGATTTTCATGACTTCATGAAGTCATGTTTTTCTGTGTTATTAGTTAAGGTGATTGCATGGTCGGATTATGAACTTTCGGGCCCCTGGGCCCAGATGTATTAAGGGCCCCCCACTAATTGTCGTATATGTGGGAGGGGGGGTTTGGGGGTCCTCCCCCAGAAATGTTATAATTTGTTTGATGTGATTTCCTGTATTCTGGTCCATTTTGGGGATGGCAAATACTAAATTCAATCAGATTCATAGCCTACATCCTACATCCTGATTTGTTGATATTGAGGCAATGATTCCATGCAAAGGCTTGGGCTTCAGGGCCCCCTGACCCCTTGGGCCCCTGGGCCTGGGCCCGGTAGGCCCGTGCAGTTTCCATCCCTGGGTGATTGAGTGCTGTATTTCAGTGTTTTACTTCTATATAGAAGTGTATATATATATATTTTAATAAAGGCTCTGTTATTCTCAGTCCTTCATATAGCCCGTGAGTTGTTTTTTTTTGTTGGGGGGGGGGTGCCCTTTTTTTAGGTCAGAGCAACCGCCCCTCAAAATTCCTGTGCACGTCCCTGGCAACTACATTGTGCGTCTGCCCTGATTCTGATACAGTGATGGTATTACGGTAATTAAACCATGGCGGGCCATCATGCTGAAATTAATGTAGAGGAAACACTGAGATAATAGATCTGATACTTTCCCCAAATGAATGCAATAGCATTTGTTCATCATCTAACAAATCCTCTAGCAATCACAACAACCTAGATGGCTTCTATTTGTCATCTAAAATGTTAAAGATGGCGTCAAACCTGTAAATCTTGTATGGTATCGTATAGGAGGAGAAGAAGGGTTTTTTAATTACAATCCACCACAGATCAGATTCCCACCAGCCTCAGACTTGATCAATGAGCTGTCTCTCCTCCTCCAGTAGTGCACACATCCAAGGCTGTATGTGTGTGTGTGTGAGGTGGTGGTGGTGGTGGGGGGGGTATGTAGAGAAGAGTCCAGTTACTGGTTACTTCTCTTTCCATTACACAGTAGCTTGCACTCAGTTCAATATGGATAACCAAATACAGTATAAGTATACTCTTTTGATCCTGTGAGAGAAATTTGGTCTCTGCAGTTATCCCAATCCGTGAATTAGTGAAACACACTCAGCACACAGTGAGGTGAAGCACACACTAATCCCGGCACAGTGAGCTGCCTGCAACAACAGCGGCGCTCGGGGAGCAGTGAGGGGTTAGGTGCCATACTCAAGGGCACTTCAGCCATGCCTACTGGTCGGGGTTCAAACCGGCAACCCTCTGGTTACAAGTCCGAAGCATTAACCAGTAGGCCACGGCTACCTCCCAGAGATCAGGCTGATACAACAGAGGCGCAGATCCAGCCTTAAGATCCAGGGGAGAAACATACTTAGAACACTACAATCAGGAGAAGAACCTGACCAGATCCAGCTCCAATCAAGAGAAGACGAGCCAGAATCTGAAATTGTAAATAAGGGAAGAAATGGGCCACAATATGGCTCTAACCTGGGCAAGGCAAGGGCCAGGGTCGGGGTGGTTCCAGTCTACAGAACGCTGTTCTTGACTGTCAAGATGCCATGGTGAAGAAGAAACCATTCATCACTCAAAACCTCACCAAACGTATACATCATTAAAGACATCTATATAGAAGGAAATTTCGAGGGTGTGTGTCTGTGTGTCTGTGTGTCTGTGTGTGTGTGTGTGTGTGTGTGCACACATGCATATGTGAGAACCAGAAGCACTTCCTGTGTGGAGGAATGACACTACAACCATGACTGTAACCGACCCCACACCAAGGTCAAAAGTCATTGATAGATGAATCTCCATGTCATCCAGATGGACTAAAAAGAACATGAGCCATGTGTCTGTAGACAGTGAATCAGCCTTTGCTTTTGGCCTCCAAGTGCAAATGAATCTCATGATAAGCCTCTGGCTTATTTCCCAGTTATTACAAACAGGCAATGAAACAAGTGAAGCCTTAAATCAATTAAGGAACAATTTCAATCACAAACAGAAGAGAACCGACAAGCATGGACCTGCCACGGAACCCGGATCCAAACATGGTGTTCTCTCCGCTCTGTTTCTCGAGCAGAGAGGGATCGTCTGCATTTGCTGATGAGCAAGATGATCGCCTGCCCCAAAGCACAAAACAAATACTGTAAATCCTTTCAAAGAAACCAGTGCATTTGCTCAGCTCTGAGCATTTGGGGAAATCCTTGGACAATGACTCTGGACCAAAGCAGTTGGTCTGGTGCTGTAAGCTAAGCTTGATGTGATTGAGATAAAACTACAGGACCTCATAATTCTATTACATCATGAGGTCTGTTATCATTGGAATAATGTTCTATCTAACTAGATAGACAGACAGACAGACAGACAGATAGATAGATAGATAGTCAGGTTGATAGATAGATTTCTCCCCACCATCGCTTTGTGGCCTGGGGGTCAAAAGACTTCCTCAGTTGGTGTGTTGAGCAGGGCTGAGAAAGTAGTCTGCCATACTCTGATCATACTCCTCTGCCTAGTTACTGTGCGGTGCAGAGGGTGATCAGCATTGTCCCTGATGGTTTATTTAATGTATTTTAGGTCCTCCTCTCTGCCACATTACACATTACCATGCAGACCACAGGGTCTGTTAGGGACACAGAGCTGACACAGGGGTTTGTAGACTGCGGTGTGTGTGTGTGTGTGTGTGTGAGAGAGAGAGAGAGAGAGAGAGAGAGAGAGAGAGAGAGATGGCCCAGTTCAGGTGTGGGTGGGCCAAGATGCACACACAGCATTAATTCCCATCAGGCATTGCACACATCACAGTCTCAATGTTCCCTCCATCCAGCCCTTCCTCCAGATGCTGAACTGAACTGACTGCCAATCCCCAGCCTACTGCTCATGAATATTCACCAGGCACAAAGTATGACAGTTAATGGATGATGTTGAGGCCTAATGAATATGACCATCAGAAACACAGTGATGGAAAAACAGTAGACTATGCATGTGCAGGACATTGTCAGGCATGCACAGGACAATAAAAAAACACAAATTTGAGATGAAAATGTTCTCCGTCCACACTAGAACACTGAAACACTGCTGTACACAATACAACATGAACCTGGCATTTTCAAATTTATGCACCTCAAAGAGCATTTTCGAAAAGTATTGTTTTCTGTGTCATAATACGCCGTTTTAATGTGGACAGAAGGGCTAAACTGAAAAACAATTATGCATATTCATATTTACCATAGTGTACCTCATATTCATGTGTAGTAAGGACAGGGCCTAAAAGACTAAAAGCAGACAACTCTTCTGCCAAACCACAAAATCACCAGTGTTCTGACTCAACAAAGCCATACTACACAAATATATGTAATTTGCCCAGGCTGAACTCCCCTGTGTTTTGTCCATGGTGGTTGAGGGTGGTTAACCCTCCTCCTGGACCTTAAGCCCCTAGTTTAACCTGCCAGTCCAGGATCCATCCATCTGACACACATGACGAGCCTTTATTTGCACGCAGCCAGAGTTATACTGTAGCACAGCCTGTAGCTCTCTCAGGGAAGTCAGATTTGTGTTAAGGGACTTCTTGTTAGATTCACAACCCAATAGGCTGTCTGAGGAGCCAGCCAGGGGTCACTGTGAAGTCAGTCAAAACACACACACACACACACACACACACACACACACACACACACACACACACACACACACACACACACACATATATATAAAGTCTGTCAGACCCTAAACAAAGCTAAAAAAAGGCCTAGCTAAAAAGGCTCAGCTAAAAACTCCAGCTGATGCAGCCATACCACCATTAACCATATTTGAAGAGGGAGAAACAAAGGACCCTAAATGTAGTTTTGCACAATGCACAATGTTGAAGTACAATGCAATAGAATGCAGTATCATGTCCAAATACTGCATTTCAGTAGTCGCTAAAGTGCAGTGCAATGTGTGTGCAAAATAGTATACTGCATTCATGTTTTCTCTTGAAAAACTGCAGTTATTTTTTGTAAGGGCGGTATAGCAGACGATAATGCAACAAGGCATCCAATCACATAATCCCTAATAAAACTGTGCAGTTGATCATAGGCTCAAGATGAAAGGATTTAGTATGTGTGTATACTATATGATCAGAAAAGATGAGAGTGTGAGTGTATTGTCATTGTCTGATTGCATAGCGTCAAGAGAGGGATTTGGAAGAAGTGTGTTTCTTCCGACAAGGACAGAACAACCCTATCTTCCGTACTTAGAGCCGGCCTGGAAAGACTCCATCTGATTCATCTCTTCAAAGACAGCACCTCTGCCTAAGCCCAGAAACGACGGGAGGAAATATTATTCTAGTGCCAGAAAACAGAAAATAAGAATAGGGAGGGAATCGGAGAGTGACCGTTTCCTTTCCATCTGTCAAAACAAAACTCGTCGCCTAATTATGACACGCTTACTTGGAAACCTGTGAGCGAAAATAAGAAACAACAAGAACCAGGCAGCGGTGTGAGAGTGGACTGGTCAAAGAATGAGCACAATGAGACAGAGAAGGGTCAGAAGGGAGGACGGTGGAGAAGCAGCTTGCTCGTTCGCTTCATATAGACGATGTGCTCTGGTGGATCCTCCATGATCAGAGCCGTTATCTATTCTGCCTGCTCACGCCCACACACAGGCTCCTCCAAGTGCTTAAAATAAGCCCTCAACACCTGACAGTGTGTTTATACAAATACATTTGCATTAACTAGGAGCGGTCAATCCTGCGTGATGTGTTTCAGTTGGATGCTATGACTGTGGTCTAAATTTTGCCATCTCGCCTCTCTCTTTCTCTCTTTCTCTCTCTCTCTCTCTCTCCCTCTCTCAGTTCTCAAATGACGAGTGTCTGGACAAATGCAGGCTGTCTGCTGTACTGGATGATACCATTTGAGGAACTTTCTAGCCCCATAAAAGCTGTCAATGACAAAAAAAGGAAGAAAAGAAAACACAGAGCAGGGGTTGGAAGACAGGCTGTGTCGTCACTTCCAAGTTACTGTGAAATCAATCCTTATTTAGACCAACAATGTGGAGAGAGTCACCTAGCAGCCACGCTGAGAGGGAGAAGAGATGCCACTGGTACTGAAGGAAGAGAGAAAGAGAGAGAGAGAGAGAGAGAGAAAGAGAGGAGACAGGGGCACATAGAGGTAGAAAAAAAGAGAGGAGGGAGAGAGAAAGAGCAGAGACAGAGAAAGCGGATGAAAAAGTAGGGGAACAGAAAAAGATAAAAAAGAGAAGGACAACATAGAGAGATGAGAGTGAGTGAGAGAGAGAGAGAAATGAAGAAGAGACAGGACCATTAGATGTGTGTCCAGACACAAAGACAGACTGTGTGAAAAAAGAGAAAGAACAAAAGAGACAGAAAGAGAAGAAGAGAAAATGAACGATTGAGGATGTACTTCAAGCAGGTCATCACACACACACACACACACACACACACACAAAAGACAGAGAAGTGTTTTTTTATGCTTTATGAAAAGGCTACATTCAAATGTTCTTCCTAGACTACATAAATGGCATTGCTTTTATGCCCATCTCATAAAGACTATTGTGTGAAGGCCTAACAAGAGTTTTTAGTGTCTTACTCTACTGTGGATTCCAAATGACCATATTATAATACTGCACTATTAAGTCTTGTTTGCATATCTTGGTTTGCATATCTTATATTGGTTTGGCAAGACAGTGCTGCGAGTCTAACAATGTCCACAGCTCAGTAATGCCAGGCTGACTAGTCATGTCATGGTCACAAGCTGAACAAAAAAGCTTAACAAAAAAAAACACAGCAGACTTATAAAAAAAGAATGTTCTGACCAAACAAAACATGTGAGAACTACTGGTCTTCCAGCACACAACTCACTCAAGCCAGCAGACAATGGCAAACCAGTCCCTGCTGATGTGTGCTGTTTCTGGGCAGCAGCATGGTTATCCCCTATCTGCCCCTAACGAGGCTGGAGCCAGAAGTCTTATCATGGGGAGGACTGATAAGAGTAGCCCGGCCAGGCCCAGCACTTCCCTGCCTCCCTGATAACTTCTCTTCTCTTCTCTTCTACTGGGCTCCACCGTCTTGTCTGCCAAACACGGCAGATGGAGAAGCTGCAGTCCTGCACCACACCCCGCTGACACACTCGCACACACACAGTCACACAAACACACAGAATCACACATACACATACTCTCACATTCACACAGACACAGTGACACAAAGACACAAATACACACACACACACACACACACACACACACACACACACACACACACACACACACACTCACTGATGGCTAATTTCTGTGGTTCAGCCAGACCCACAAAGGCAAATGTTATTGTTATCATATTGCTAAATTTGGAGGTTGGAGAGGACTTTATTTTGACAGACTCGGAAC
This sequence comes from Alosa alosa, assembly GCF_017589495.1. Classification (NCBI taxonomy): domain Eukaryota; kingdom Metazoa; phylum Chordata; class Actinopteri; order Clupeiformes; family Clupeidae; genus Alosa; species Alosa alosa. The sequence continues at coordinate 8,304,209 of NC_063199.1, forward strand.
TAGTGCTTTTGGAAACAGCACTAGCATTGCTAAGGCAACACAATCCAGTACTGTGACATCATGTCCCTTTCGACACTCCCCCAGATACAGGGATGACTTCAAACAGCTTTTCCAAAAGCTGCGACTCTACTTGTTAGCATTATGCTAATTGACTTGATACAGGCCTGGAACATGAAATATTTACCAGCTTTTCCATTTAATTACTCAAAATACGACAAAACAAGAGATTCCGTCCCCAGCAGATGTTTCCGTGAGGCCATATGTGGAAATGACAAAGCATTCAATATTTACGCAATATCATGAATAAGACATGGCAACTCAGTGACTGCTTAAGAGCCGCTCTTAGTTTGTGGGGAATACTCCAACACTATTGGCCCGGATGACACCACCAGCCAATCTTTTTGACAGTAAAAGAGGGAGACAGAGGGAAGATAAGGACTAGAGGGATTATGAAAGCCACACATATAAATGCATTTTCATGACTCTGCAAGTTAAGAAAAACAAAAAATGCAATCACTGTGTTAGCTTGTTAGATTGTTGGGGTTGGTTTGAATAGCTGGGTGAAAAAATAAATAAACATGAGAATGTTTTGAGTGTGTGTGCGTGTGTATGTGTGCGTGTGTGTCTTTGTGTTAAATGATAAATTGGTCTGTGGGCCACAGTCGCATCAGCCTCCTCTCAGTTTTCAATATCTGCAACCTTTGGGATGAAATGAAGCCAAGGTCCCTTCAAATGAGCAATGAGCTGAATGAACAAGCTCCTATCAAAATGCACCCTTGAACCACCTTAAATCTTTACCTCTATCCATATTTTTTTTTTTTTATATATTGAGTATTTACCATATCTATATAATACTATAAACACAATGGCTGAGAATATTCTAATCAAGCTCCAGCTTGTGTATCACAGCAACCAGAGAATCCTGGAGTAATGACAGACCTGACCCAGTTATGGGCTAAAATCCCCCGTTTCTCCTGGCTCTTTGGTTCTGTCCTGGTACACCGTGTTCTGCAGCGGGTCTGAGCACAGCAGCGAGGGAGGGGGGTGGGTGTCTAACCCACTACCTCCTCTGTCTGCAGGTGGGTGGTGTTAAGGGAGGAGCAAAGACAGAGAGGTATGACACTGATTCAATGGCGGCTTCATTTTATCCTGTTTCTTGTTTGATCCTATAATGAAGTCCTATGAGGAACATCATCACACTTTTCCGCGACCAAACACCTTTGTCAGGATCTTTATAGTATATCAGTACTATGGAGTAGAATGTAAACTGATAGTTCCAGTCCTTGATTGTGACTGGCTGAATCACGTATGATGCCATTGGATAATGAGAACAAACTCAAACCTTTTTTCTTAATATATATATTTTTGGGGGCTTTTTATGCCTTTAATTTGATAGGACAGTGGAGAATGACAGGAAGCGAGTGGGAGAGAGAGTCGGGGTGGGATCCGGAAAGGACCACGGGGCGGGAATCGAACCCGGGTCGCCGGCGTACGGTGCATGTGCCCCAGCCAGTTGCGCCACGGCTGGGGCCAAACCTTGACCTATATTACTGTGCTACCATAACTTGATACAAAAGTTACAGTTGCTTTATTTCATGATCTTGCCAGATCTATGTAGTAACCGAAAAGAAAAGCAATAAGCCACTCGAGTCTGTACTGTAGGTTACACTGATTATACAACAGCTAAGGGAGGTTTTAGACACTCTACTGGCGCGCCTATCATCGCCCCTTTGCTGTTGTATAATCAGTGTAACCTACGGGGCTTATTGCTTAAGTATACACACATTTCTGAACAGTTACAACTAGGGTTAAGATGAAAGATAAAGTAAGGATTAAGGCTTGGGTTGTGTAAGAGCATGGCATTACATGCTGATATCTATAACATGCTGTGCTACACTGTGATCGATAGCTACTTTATAGCTACTGTAGCTACTTGATAGCTACTATAGCTACTTTGTCACATACAGTAGGTGTTTTAATATTGAGTGTTTATTATTTTCTAATTCCAAAACCTCAGTTATGACGGTTCTCAAATGCTTTATCAAGATAACACTGGACCTCCAATAAGGCCTGTAGTGTGTGTTAAGAACGCCACACTAGGGGATGGATTGAGACACTCTTTACTGGGATGCACAGGACTGCATTGCACTAATCCATAGCAGCAGCAGCAGCAGCAAGATACTGCCAAACTAGATTCCCCCTTCCTCTTCCTCTCTCTCCATCTATCTCATATACTCTTCCACCTCCTCTTTCCCCTCTTCCTCCCTCTCATCTCAGCTGTAAAGATACTGCCCTGCGAAATCCCTGGCAGAAGCTGAGAGAATCTAGACTGATCTTGGCCCACCTATGGCCAGATCTTAGAACTCAGCATCCAGTGCAGCTAACAAATACTGGGATGGCAGACAACACACACCTCCCATCCAAGATCAAGAATAGAGGCTTTGTGGCCACGTCTGAGCCAGAGGAGAGCCAGATCCAGCCAAGTTTGTGCTGCTGGGTGGGGAAGGCCTGCTGCCTCCCAGCTGTAGGCCTGAGCCCAGTGAAAGGTCAAGCCTCCCTATGCCCCACTCTCCGGCCAGGAATGCACTCGCTCACAGCAACACAGAAAATATGTTTGTGTTTGTCCAGCACACAGGGCTCTGTCGATCTCTGTGTGAGTGTGTGTGTGTGTGTGTGTGTGTGTGTGTGTGTGTGTGTGTGTGTGTGTGTGTGTGTGTGTGAGAGAGAGAGGTGATAGAGAGAGCAAGAGAGAGAGAGAGAGAGAGTCTGTGTACGAGCACACCTTTGTATCTATGTCGCATATCTCAAAATGTTTGGGCACAGTGGGGACACAAACACACTTGCCCAGCAGTGAGGAACAGGCCCCGGTCACTCTGTCAATGGTGTGCTTTGTCCAGGAAGCCTCAGAGAGGAGATGACGAAAGGCTTTGGCAAGAGACATAAACAGCCAGCAACTAAGCTTACATTTTCAGTCAGTCAGTCTTTCAGTAGAGGCTTTTATCTAAAGAGACTTGCCAGGAAAAAAAAAAACTGTATATTTCAGCAATGGTTGGGTGGGTTTATGGGGACATTGAAAAAAAGACCACACATCCATACATATTTCATGTTCTATGCTATCTCTCCTAATGCCAAAAACACATGATAAACAACCAGGCGTTCTTGTCTTGTGAAAGGCCATAAGCAGAGGCCAATCAACTCTCTAGGAGAGTCCTTCCCTACACCTCAGCACTCAAAGAGAGATTGGCTAAGACTAACACAACACGAGGAGAAGTTAAAGCCATATAATCAGTCTCCTCAAAGGCCTGCTGACAAGCTCAGTGCTTGCACAGTGTGTCCCAGTCCAGGCCTTTGGCTGGAGAGCCAGTGGAGCATTACAATGCGGTGCCGAGCGAACACGACAAGAAGCACATCCAGTCTGGGAAACAGTCCATCACATGCCACCTCTCCGTCTCTTGCCAAACACGCAAGCCTGTGAGCACATATCTGGCAGAGGGTGTGTGTTTGTGTGTGTGTGTGTGTGTGTGTGTGTGTGTGTGTGTGTTTGAGTACCGAACAAGCACCCAGGTGGATATAGTGATGTGTTCTGTGACTGTGTGTACATGTATTGGATTATATTGGATTATGATATGTTTGCAGATATTTTAAAGTGTGTGTGTGTGTGTGTGTGTGTGTGTGTGTGTGTGTGTGTGATCGTGACTATGTTAGTGTGATAACAGCAAGTTGGTAAGAAGCTGGACTAGGAAAGGTGTTTAGTCCTCCTCTGTTCCCCATGAACTGATTGTGCCCAGGCCAGTATACAGCAAACACACACCTCTGATTAGCTACCGAGAGACAGCACGGTTTCAAAGAACCATACCGACCCAATCCTCAAACTCTAAGCCAACATCCCTTCCAATGGTAAAGGCTACAAACTCTCTTTCAACAATTAGCTCAATATTAACACATCACCAATGGAATAGTGTAGACTCTGAGGACGTGGACACCTGTCATTTAAAACCTAAAAAGAATCTGATTGACCCAAACCAATCAACTGTTCCATTGGTCTCATACTCAAGCCATGACACCATGGGACAATGCAAGACAAAACCTAGGTTGACTTGTCATAACACCAATTACAAGGTGAGCAAAAAGTGAGTACAGAAAGAGCCTATGGAGGATCTCCTCACTCAAACATCACCTTTGATGAGGGAAATAGTCCACCTGAATACTTCATCTCAATCCTGTGCTCCACAACGCTGGAGCAATTGAGGGAATGGACTCATTACAGTGCATGAAAATGCACTGTACTGTTCTTCCTAGGCAACAACTTCTTCTTATTACAGTGCATGAAAATGCACTGTACTGTTCTTCCTAGGCTTCTTCTTCTTCTAACGTGTTTAATGCAGCTTCAACCGTTTAACGTAGAAACTTCATTGACTTAACATTGCCCTTTATGACATCACAGCAATTAGAATCTTCTGCCAGTCTCAGGCTTTAAGCATACAAACTGGCCCTATTAAGACTACACATCCTGTTCAACTGCTTCCTCTGCCAAAAACTGTTTCAAAATAAAAGTCCTCACTACAATATTTCACTGTAAAACAATTTAACCCTTCAAACTACTGAACTTTTTAACTGTTCAGCCATTGTAACTGTTACTTTTCATCAACTATGACTCCTACCCACTGTAGCTTGTTAGCATGGTTAGCATAGTTAGCATGTTAGCATTGCTAACCTTGTTAGCATTTTTAGCAAAACTGCTAAAATTATTAGCTAAGTTAGCTAAGTAACATGGTTAGCATAGTTAGCATGCTAGTTATCATAGTTAGTATAACTGCTAAAAATGATTAGCTAAATTAGCTAAGTAACATGGTTAGCATAGTTAGCATGATAAATAATTTAACCATTTAAAGTATCCACCTATTTAACTGTTCAGTCATTCCAACTATATTAAACCTCATCTACTTAGCAACCAATATAGTTTGTTTTCACTCTGTATAATATTTTACATCATATTTTTGCATTTTCATGCACTGTATTTCCTTCAGGAAATGCTTTTCTAGTTACAGTGCATGAAAATGCACTGTACTGTTCTTCCTAGGCAACAACAACTTATTATTATTAACCCTCTATACCCCGTAGCGGCCGTCGACGGCCGTTCTGTATTCTCCTGTAACGGCCGCGGCCGGCCGCAATTCTTAAAGAGACATCTGCTACAGTATAACTTCATACATGAAATAATACAGCGTTAGTGGATAAATAAACACCAGACTTTTATTTTGACACACTTAAATGGCTAGGTCGCTATTGACATTTCTCCGGTATTTTTGAGTTTAGCCTGTTGACTGACCGGCTGAGGACTTACGGTGCCTCTGGAGTTATGGCTTCTAACAAGCGTCCGCGTCTTTTCTCATTAGATGAGATGGTATTGATGTGCATCCACCATGTTTTGATGTAAGTGACGATCATATTGATGTAAGAAAATGACAAAATAAAAACGTGAAAGTGTAATAAATTTAACGTTAGCATCCTCCCGTTTGTCATGACTGACTTAGCTGCCTCTCTGGCATAAAAAAAATTGTATGGCTGTCACTGTGAAAGTCAGTTTGAGTTTAGCTAGCACCAGCAAAATATAGGCATAATTCAATGATGGGTCATGGCCTAATTAACAAAAAAGTTTATGATAAACCCATGCCAGGTTTATTTGCAGTTATATCTTAACACATAACATTAACATTACCCCTTTCTGGCATGTACAGGAAAGCTAACATTATCGTTATCCCACTTACAGATAGTTATTGCAAACTACTACTTATGTATGTCTCTCTAAATGAGTTTTTGTTGACTAATAACCAAAGCGGGAACCACCGTTGTGTTTTCTGCTTATGGATGTCAGGAAAATGTATTTGTATACAAGTAGGCCAATGTCTCGTCATCTTCGCGGATTACAAAAAAAGCTGCTAATTTGCTACCTTCACTGATGTAACGTTAACGTTAGTCTGAGACTCAGTAATGTTAGCACAGGATAGGTTGAAGGTTAGTGAACGAAGTGCAACAGGTTCATTATCATCAACTGATCAAGTTTAGATAAATTATATGACATGATGTGCATATAAAACAAAACGTAAATCCATGTCAGGATTAACAGTCCCTGTTGTTGGTGACATGCTTATCAAATGAGTCACGATTTCATACGCTATGCTTCATGGCCTACGTTAGTTCATATCCTCATCATTTTTTAGCTGTAAGGCTCACTGTCCAGCTAAATCCCAAATAAGTGCAAGATATGCCAGTCTATTTCAATGAAATCAGTACTCATATAGTATCGTGTTTCCCAGCTTCTAATACAGAAATATGTGAACCATATTTATAACTTTTTGTTAGTGAAAAACTTTGAGACTGTAAGTGAGTAGGCCTATGGCTGTCTGTGGGAAACATGAATATATAATTTTTAATGGATCATATATCATTTGAAAGAGCAATTTCTAATCTTTAAACTGAAAGAAACTTACAATTGACACTTTTCATTAGATTTTTAGTTATTCTTGGTTATTTAAAATGTTTCTCAAATTGCCCTTTTCTCTTAGAATTCCCAGGAATCTGGGGCATTGTTGTAGAATTCCACTGGGGTATAGAGGGTTAAAGTGCATGAAAATGCACTGTACTGTTCTTCCTAGGCAACAACTTCTTATTATTATTATTCCGCTTACCACTTTTTCCGTACGCTATTTCTCTTGAACAGTTTAACTTAGAAACTTCATTCAAACTTTGTAACGTGGGTATTCAAACGGGCGAAGCTGCTATGTCTTTTTCAACTTTGAAACTTTTATACTTTTTAAACTATTAAAGAAAAACTTTTTAAAAATCCCCATAGACTTAACATTGCTGATTGTGACATCATAATACGGCCGTTAAGCAATTAGAATCCTATGGCAGGTGTTCAGGCCACCTGGATCAATTGCCAGTCTCAGGCTTTAAGCATACAAACTGGCCCTATTAAGACTACACATCCTGTTCAACTGCTTCCTCTGCCAAAAACTGTTTCAAAATAAAAGTCCTCACTACAACATTTCACTGTTAAACAATTTAACCCTTTAAACTACTGAACTTTTTAACTGTTCAGCCATTGTAGCTGTTACTTGTCATCAACTATGACTCCTACCCACTGTAGCTAGTTAGCATAGTTAGCATGTTAGCATTGCTAGCATTGTTAGCATTTTTAACAAAACTGCTAAAAATGATTAGCTAAGTTAGCTAAGTAACATGGTTAGCATAGTTAGCATGTTAACATGCTAGTTAGCATAGTTATCATAACTACTAAAAATGATTAGCTAGGTTAGCTAAATCACATGGTTAGCATAGTTATATGTTAGCATTATTAACATGCTAGTTAGCATAGTTAGCATAACTACTAAAATGATTAGCTAGGTTAGCTAAGTCACATGGTTAATATAGTTAGCATGTTAGCATTGTTACCATGCTAATTAGCATAACTACTAAAAATGATTAGCTAAGTTAGCTAAATCACATGGTTAGCATAGTTAGCATGCTAGTTAGCATAGTTAGCATAACTACTAAAATGATTAGCTAGGTTAGCTAAGTCACATGGTTAGTATAGTTAGCATGTTAGTTAGCATAGTTAGCATACCTACTAAAATGATAAGCTAGGTTAGCTAAGTCACATGGTTAACATAGTTAGCATGTTAACATTGCTAGCATAGTTAGCATGTTTAGCAAAACTGCTAGAAAATTTTAGCTAAGTTAGCTAAGTAGCATAGTTAGCATTGCTAGCACTGCTATAAAACATTAGCTAAGTAGCATGGTTAACATAGTTAAAAATCTTAGCATAACTGCTAGCAAACATTAGAGCCATTCCAACTTTCAGTTATTGTCAAATATCTACTTATACACAGCCATTAAACTATTTGAATATCAACATTCATTAAACTTCTAGAAAATGTTAGTTAAGTTAGCTAAGTAGCATGGTTAACATGTTAGCATTGCTAGCACTGCTATAAAACATTAGCTAAGTAGCATGGTTAGCATAGTTAAAAATCTTAGCATAACTGCTAGCAAACATTAGAGCCATTCCAACTTTCAGTTATCGTCAAATATCTACCTATACACAGCTATTAAACTATTTGAATATCAACATTCATTAAACTTCCAGTCTGTCAACAACTTTTAAACTATTTACCTTCAACTTTTAAACGGTCTACTTTTAAACTATCATTAAACTATCTATTAAACTAGCTGTCTATCAACAACTTTTAAACTATCTACTGTCTATCAACAACTTTTAAACTATCTACATTCAGCTTTTAAACAGTCTACTTTTAAACTATCAACTTTTATATTAAGCTATGCAACCACCATGTCTATCCTAGCATCACCGTAGTAACCATCTCTGTATTATCTGTTTTAACTATACATGATATTTTACATCACAACTTTAGCATTTTCATGCACTGGTAATTCCTTGGAATTGCATTTCTAGTTCATATTTGATGCTTCACAGGTTGTGTATGCAGCAGTGTTGATTGGTGTGTCGAAACCTCACCGCTGAGCTGGCTGGGGAGGATGAGGAGGAAAACCAGTGAAGGCTCTCAGCTGACGCAGCAGCCTGGTAGGTGGGTGAGTCTGCCGAACACTCACAGAAACGTGGAATCTTGAAGGTCAAGGGAAAAACTGATCGGAAGGTTCTTACGTGGAAATAAAAAAACCTCTTCCATGGCTTGTTTCTACTATGACCTCACAAAAGGTTCCATAACTGCTTTATTTTAACAGACTCTCACAATGAGCCTTTCAGCTGATGAATCATAATCTATGGTGGTGGAGAACCAATATTTTTCAGGTAGAGTCCTCCCTGGATAAACTTCAGTGATATTTTATATTCCTATACTTAGTTATGTATGTGCACTAGCAGGTGGGCACTGCTGTGATTGCAATAGAATAAGGGAGCTGTAATATTAAAGTAATGTTGACATTATTTTGTGTCACTTTCTTTTCTACTGAGAGGGAGGTCCTTCTCTCTACAGTCTCTGCTCCCTGGCTGTTCTGAGTTCACCCCACTCTCTCGGCTTTCTAATCTGGTGACCTCATGTCCTCCATCTGCCTCTCCCTCATTCACTGTCCGGCCCTTTCAGCTTAGACTGGAGCTGGTCCCTCGTCCCAGACCCATCTGACCCGACAGTATCCTCATGCCACCAGAATCCTAAGTGAGCCCGCCGCTGCCAGACCTGACCCTATTTGACAGTACACCCACGGCACCAGAACGCTATGTGAGCCCACCACCTGCCAAGCGGGATGGGTGTGACTGGTGACTGGAGCGACAGACGGTACGCAGGGAAAACGCTCACAGACACAAGCCTTGTGATTTCCAAGCTGTGTCACAGAGGAGGGTGGAATAGAGAGGAATGTAGAGGAGTGGGGAGGGGGAGAGGATGGAGAAGGACAGAGAAGAGAGGAGATGAGAGGAGAGCAGTGGATAAGAGATAAGAGGAGAGAAGAGGGAAGAAGAGAGGAAAGGAGAAGAGAGGAGAGGGGGGAGAGAAGAAGAGTGGAGGAGAGGAAAGGAGAGGGGGGAGAGGAGAGAGGAGGAGAAGAGGGGTGGGGAGAGGAGAGAGGGGAGAAGAGAGGAAGAGAGGACAGGAGAGGGGAGGAGAGGAGAGGAGGGGAGGGAAGAACAGCATGGTGCAGGATCACAAGCTTGCCCACTCTCATCTCCTCTGCTGTCTGTCCACTTGCCTCCCCTCTGATCTGCCCCTGCCCCACTGCACTGTGGGAAAGAGCCGCTGCTGCAAGGTACACAAGTTGACATCATTTCCTCACGCATCAGTGGCAAACTGAAGGGAAAGTCATCATATGGTTATAGTATTACAGCATGTGCAGAGAGATGCTATGACTATGTGTACAAACTTCAACAGCATCCCAGAGAGATGCCATGACTATGTGTACAAACTTCAACAGCATCCCAGATAGATGCCATGACTATGTGTACAAACTTCAACAGCATCCCAGATAGATGCCATGACTATGTGTACAAACTTCAACAGCATCCCAGATAGATGCCATGACTATGTACAAACTTCAACAGCATCCCAGAGAGATGCCATGACTATGTGTACAAACTTCAACAGCATCCCAGAGAGATGCCATGACTATGTACAAAACTTCAACAGCATCCCAGATAGATGCCATGACTATGTGTACAAGCTTCAACAGCATCCCAGAGAGATGCCATGACTATGTGTACAAACTTCAACAGCATCCCAGATAGATGCCATGACTATGTGTACAAACTTCAACAGCATCCCAGATAGATGCCATGACTATGTACAAACTTCAACAGCATCCCAGATAGATGCCATGACTATGTGTACAAACTTCAACAGCATCCCAGATAGATGCCATGACTATGTACAAACTTCAACAGCATCCCAGAGAGATGCCATGACTATGTGTACAAACTTCAACAGCATCCCAGAGAGATGCCATGACTATGTACAAACTTCAACAGCATCCCAGATAGATGCCATGACTATGTGTACAAACTTCAACAGCATCCCAGATAGATGCCATGACTATGTGTACAAACTTCAACAGCATCCCAGATAGATGCCATGACTATGTGTACAAACTTCAACAGCATCTCAGATAGATGCCATGACTATGTACAAACTTCAACAGCATCCCAGATACGTAGATGCCATGACTATGTACAAACTTCAACAGCATCCCAGATAGATGCCATGACTATGTGTACAAACTTCACTGTACGAAGTAAGAAACAGTTCAGCCATTTGCCTCATATTCTCATATGCACACTCATATTCTCACATGATTCTGTTTTCTCCATTTAAACCTGCAGTCTCAAAACACCCTTCAAAAATACCCTCAGAGGAAATGGCTGTAAAACCCTGAGGAAGACTCTTTTCCACTTAAAATGATGGGGATGTGTGTTAGCTCCTGTGACAGATGTGTCCCTCCTGGTTCTGGTTCCTCTGAGGGTCTGGCTCCAAGAGAGCAAGGCCTTTGGGTCAGTGCTGGCCCTCGGTTCCCCTCTCCCTGCTGGCACAGGAAGAGAGAGAGGAGCCGCAGCTTTGAACGCAGCAGTGGAGTAGACAGGCCATGCCAGCACTGTCGGGTCACCCTCTGTTTCTCTCTCTCTCTCTCTCTCTTTCTCTTCCTGTTGCGTTCTCTCTCTCTTTCTCTTCTTGTTGCTTCCACTCTCTCTGTCTCTCTGTCTATCTCTCTCTCTTTCTTTCCCTGTTGCTTTCTATCTCTTTCTCTCCCTGTGCCCACCCTCTCTTCCTGTTCCCTCAGACCAAGCCATCTATCTCTCTCTCTGTCTTTGTTGTTCTTCCTATCTCTTTGTGAATGTTGTTCTTTCTCTCTTGCTTTTTGGCCAGTCTGCATAGTCTCTGTCTCACACACTCCACTTCAGTGTCTCTCTCTCCTTCCTGTCCAATATGCTCAATATCGCTCTGCTGTCCTACTTTTCTCTAGCGCTCAACCTTAGAGAGGCAGCAGGCAGCAGACCTCTCCCTAGTGTCTCATCCACCAGGCCCCCATGACACACACACACACACACACACACACAGACACACACACACACACACACACACACACACACACACACACACACACAGACACACAGAGAGGGAGAAGGAGAGAGAGTGAGAGGGAAAGGGAGAGATGGAGAGATACTGACAAAACACATCAGCAGCAATGCCAACCTAACACAATCTATCTCTTGGCCCTGAATCTCCTGCATGCCTCACATACACAAACGCAGAGAGGAGAGAAAAGGAGAGGGAGAATGGAGGAGAGGGGAAGAGGATAGAGGGTAAGAGAGAGGAAAGGGGAGAGGAAGAGGGTGAGTAGAGAGGAGAGAAGAGAAGAAGAAAGGAAGGGAGAGAAGAGGAGAATAGGGGAGATGAAAGGAAAGGAAAAAAGAGGAGAGATTGGAGAGAATAGCAGAGGGGAGAAGAGAGGAGGAGAGGAAGGTAGAGGAGAAGAGAGAAGAAGGGAGGAGAGAAGGGTAGAGGAGAAGAGAGAGGATAGGAGAGAAGAGGGGTGAGGAGAGGGATGCTGAACGCCATGGAGACTGCATGTCATTGTCGAGCCGTATCCTAATTGCACTCTGGGGGCTTTGCTCAGCTCAGCGACTCCACGTTTTCTCCTCTGGGGAAGGGGATGGGTTGGAGGCAACCATGAGCAAAGACCACATGAGGGGATATTTGCAGCAGTTATATCTCTTTTACTGTAAGAACACTGATGATGCAGATACTGTAACAGAAAAGGCTAGCAGTGTGCTAATGATAAAAACACCTGCTCATTACAGCGTTGAAGTGAGTGTGTTACATCATACATTCTCAAAGGGGCCGAGCTCGCTAATTGACCCTCAGATGCTTCAGATGAGGAGGAACAGACTCATTTGAATAATCTGATAGCTACGCTAGCAATGCTCAGTTAACCTACTGTTGTGTCTAGTGTAAGTGAGGTGGCCCAGTAATGCTTGATGATGGACTGATGGACCTAGAACGCTAGAAGGAAAGAAGGAAATGTATCTAATGTATGCAGTTGGACTAGTTTACAAATCCAGTATTAGTTACACTATAGTTGTAGGTGTGTGGTTGTAGTAGACCCTGTGTGTGTGTGTGTGTGTGTGTATATGTGTGTGTGTGTGTGTGTGTGTGTGTGTGTAAGTAATCATCAGTGGTATGGTAGTAGTAGTACTGTAGTAGCTAAATAGATTACTACAACTTCTACTATATTCGCATTGTATGGAGTAATGCATTAAAAAAGTAATGTAATTACAGTAATGCATTGCTTTTTGCTGTAATGCAGTAAAGTAAGGCATTACCAATACAATTTCAGTAATATTTTACTCGGTACAATTCTCAGTAACTGAAGTTACTTTGCTTTTTAATCCAAAATTGAGAAATGCTCAATTGGCACCAGAGAAGATCATCCAAGAATTAAAAAAAGTAATCTATGCTGGTCCTGGAATTTGATTGCCTTGTTTAGATGACTGTAGAAAGGGAATTTGAGTTATCTCTGCCATTCATGCAACAGATCTAACATGGTTAGGCTATACTTCTCATTTCAAGCAGTGAGAATAACTAAAATGTTGCTGTTACAGACAAAGATCGTAGCCATTATTCTCAAACTATTTGCATTAAGTTTACACAAACTGTAAGTGGAATGATAGGCAACCAGCAATGATGAGAACCATTTAAAGTCAACATACAATTTCACTATGGCTATATTTTACTACGTATATTAAGTTGTGAGTGACCTTTGGCCTTTGGGGCCTACATTGTCCCATGGGCCATAACTGCAACCATTATATTGTTCTTTTGTTAGCCTTAAGCCTAGCTCAGTCATTATGTCATACCACATCACCTCCTGCCGTGTAATGAGCTGCATTGAACACATGAAGATCTATTGAGAACACCAAATCCATATTTCCTGTTATTTTGGTGAAAGTAATGTAAACATAGTGTAATGCCTTACAATCCAAAGACAGTAATATTGTAATGTAACAAATTACTATGAGATGACAGTAACAAGTAATAAATAATGCATTACGCTTTTGAAGTAACTTGCCCAACACTGTATATTAGCATAGTATAGTAGTAATAGTACTGGTAACCTCACCTTCCATTTACCCACATTACACCTATAGTAGTTATGAGCTTGCGTTCAAGAGCAATTGTGTTAGCTATGTATTTGGACAGACAACGCCACCTTCACAGTGTCTAATTTGTCATAGACAGAAGAGGTAAATACGTGAGTGTGAATGCAAAGCCATGATGTATATCAGCCCGCCTTCACCAGATTATGGTCTCCTGTCAGATAGCTGAGAAATGAAGTTATGTTCTCCAGACATCAACGGTGGGCGTACATTAAAAAAACACACCGCAGTGGTCTTTTCATCAGAAAATATAATCAATTTGGCAGGAGCGCTAACGTAGCGTTGGCCGAGTCGATTACACTGCTTAGCTTGCAGATACAAGGCCTTGAACATTAAAACTGCCATGATGAGTTAGCCTGTCAGGGCAGCCGGTCCTCCTCCCTCTCTTAGCCCACTAAACAAATGAAAAACTGGGGCACAAGTCACAGCTGCTGAACTAGAACGTTCTATGGTAGTGTCATGAGAATTAACCACCACATCCTTTAGCGCTTTTAATTAACACATGGAGATGTACCCGTTAGGGGCGAACGAGCGAGTGGCAGAGGTGCTGTGTGGGTGTGTGTGTGTGGAGGAGAAGGTGCAGGCTAAGCAGGGATCCGGGCCAAATGTGTGTGTGTCTGTCTGTCTGTGCGTGTGTGTGCATGTGTGTGTGTGTTTTGAGGGGGGAACACCACAGCACTATCGCCACTAAGTACAGCATCCTCCCTGCTGGAACACATCGTCCTTCGAGGCATATCCCTGACAAGGCTCGAGTTCCACAAAACAGCAGACACAACACACAGCTGGGAGTGTGTGCAAATGTACACACACACACACACACACAAACACACACACACACACACACACACACACACACACATGTGAAGTCACACATATACAAAAACACACAGGCTTGAACATACAAGACACACACACAAACACACACACACATACACACACACACACACAAACACACTCACACACACACACTCACACAAACATGCACTAACCCTGGATGGATGTTTTTGTTTCTAATACTTTTTGAAAATGGAAGTAAACTGAGACCACAGGATATAAGGTTACTAAAGTATTCTATGGTCAATGCATTCCAGCCAGACTATTCTGTACTCTATAAAAACATTTAGTCAGAGACTGTCTGCGTGATGTATAGGTTGTTGTGATATTGAAAAAGTGAAAGGATTAGTTATCAAAGGTCTGTTGATACTGAAAAGTTGGATTTCCTCTAAATGTACATCTGAATGTTGTCAAAGCATGCTTTTAAAGTGAGAACTCAGTCTTCCTAGGGAGTATGTAGTGCTATGCCACGCTATACCTTTAGCTTATTCCAAATGGCATGACAATTTCTGAATCATATGAAATCATGAAAGTAGGATTTAGTAAAACCCAAATACACATACTGTAAGCATCATTACCATGACAACTATGACATCCTGTTGCAGTCTACTGAAGTTAAGCAAGTTTGGTCTTGGTCAGTGTCTGAATGGGAGACTCACTGTTGTGTAATGATTTGAAGAGATCCCAAGATCACCAGGCTTAATTAATATGGGTAGCTACCCCCCAAAATGGTCATTCTCAATTAATGTCTATATAGTACATACTATATTGTACTCAGTATGACTGTTAACAACGTGCTTGTTCTCTATTCTTGTTCTCTGGCAAACAATGGCTGCTGTTGCATCACCCAGGAGGGTACCACCCATTGATTCAATTTTAATTCTATTCATGTATATGGCGACATTAAGAATAAACACTGTCTCACAACACTTTACTAAGTCCAGGGCTTCAACCTGAGGTGAAGGTTTCAGGCAAACAATGCCCTTTTATGGGAGGACCCATGCCTGAGGACTGAGGGAAAGTGTGTGCATCTGTGTCTGGGGGGGGGGGGGGGGGATATAGTGCACTGTGATGAAGTAACTGCCAATTAAAAGCATTGTCTCATTAAGTACACAGCTTTCACATTCATAGAAATAGAGCTACTAGAAGAATAGATTTTGAAATAGTTATTTTTTTATGCAAAGTCTCTAACTGGAATTGAGAAACAAAGCCAATGCTCGCAATGCTGACAAAGGCTTCCAGTATACAAGAGAGAGGTATTTCTAGGAAGAATACAAAAGCTTTAATCGACCATACTAATCTGCCAGCCTTCCTCTTCTCCGTGCCAAGCTGACTCAATGAGACGACCTGAGCACTACCTCAGAGGACAGGGTCATGGCATGGATAACCATGTTCTTATACTTCAAAGACACGGCATTATGGGAGACACATTCCTGATAAATTACACAGCACAGTATGGTATGAGCTATGGCCTACCAAAAGCAGTTGGTTACACAAAGTCCTTTAAACAATCCTTAAAATATACTCAGGTCCATCTGATTTTTAACCCTGAACAATGCAACTTTCTTTAATATGTGTACTGCAGGAAGACTCATAGGGCCCTAATGTAAATGCTAGGCAAAGTGAAAAGTATAAAGTCTGACTAAAGCCAGCTTAATAACTATGCAAAATCTAATTGCACATTTAACACCCTGAGAAAGCACAAACTTTGGGTGGGTCAACTAAAAGCTATCTCACGGCACATGCTGCCGTTAGTTCTTGCACGAGAACTTTGCTCATAGACTGACTTCGCTCAGCATTTCAATTAGGGCCCATCAATTCTGATTGTTTCTTTGTTTCTAAACCTTGAACTCACCCTGACTCTACATTCAAATGTACTACATATCTCTTTCCCAAAATCATATATTTTTGCTTTTTGTTTCAGCGTTGTGGCGTCAATACTAATAGACGAGTAGACTAATAATTATTCCTCCTGGTGTATGTATATCCATTCCTATCACCAATGGTTCAGGTCTAAAAGGGTGTGTTAGACAGAAAGTCTGCTGCCATACTGAGTCTTAGTGCTGTTGTGTCAGAGAGCCTCTTGATATTTCACCGAAGCCTGTGAAGGGAGGCCTGGTGTCTTGTCATACACTCACACTTTCTGTCCACATACCACTGGAACTGCAGTGTGTTCACAAAACAATATGATGTTATGAACAATATCAACATGAAGATGTGTGTGGGTGTTTCCATGTGTGTGGCCATGCCTGGAACCAAATGTGTGTATGTGTGTGTTGTGTGTATTGACATATGTAAGTCGCTTTGGATAACAGTGTCTGCTTAATGAATAAATTTAAATATAATGTGTGTGTGTGTGTGTGTGGTCATGTTCATTAACACAGTGTGTGTGTGTGGTGTGGTGTGTGTGTGTGTGTGTGTGTGTGTGTGTGTGTGTGTGTGTGTGTGTGTGTGTGTGTGTGTGAGAGAGTGTGTGTCCATATGCATTAGAGTGTGTGTGTGTGTGTGTGTTGCAAAGTGAACTTTGTAAGCAGAAGACCTCACCACTCTAGTTTGGATGGACTCTGACACTTCACACGCCTTCCAGTTTATGCGCCCACCACAAATCCTTGGGGCTTTCTAATAAAAGCACATTCTCCCTTTACTGCGTGAGGAATGCAGTGGTTTGTGGTGGCCTAGAAAGCGAAAGACAAGCAGGAGAACGGATCTGGGAGGATGGATCCATTACGGATTCAGTCCAAATTCGCCCCAGAGTCCTCTGCTATATCTCGGATCTCGCTCGCTTCCTTCCCACCCTGCACCAGAGACGTGACCATCACACACTCATGGGACAAGACCGAGTGCTGGAGCAACACACACACACACACACACACACACACACACACACACACACAAACGTGGTCCGAGACAGAGCAACACAGAAGCGGCACAGGGCAGTGACTTCAGCCCCTGAAACAGCTCCCTAATTTACAGCCTCCAGCCCCTAATCCCCTCCCTCTATCCTAGTCACAACCAGACCCTGACAAACTGTGATCAATATGACACATACTCGCCAGTCTGAATGAATGACCTAGACAATCACTGCTTGACCAACTTTAATTTAACACTTGATTAACACAATAGATCCGCTGGTTATATCAAAGAAAAAGAAAAAGAAATGATTGAGTCCTGGTGATAAATCATCTGTGTGTAGTTTATGAAAATGTATAATGGAGGTGCAACATGCTGTCAGACAGGAAGAAAAAGTAAAGATTCTCTCTTAATATATTCATTACACACGGTGTTAATCACGCACTCCTGAATATGTCAAAATTAACATGGGGAAGACAAGAGGGGGCAAGCCTCAACTGCATACTTCAGAACAGCCTGATTGGGCTAATTGATAGGCATGTTATCTTTATGCAACCACAACCTCCCCAACACACACCCCCACAGGCACACACACACACACACACACACAGGTCCTTCATCAACACATTTTGTTTTGCCACAAGCCTGAAATGACAGCACCAAAAAAGAGAAGGTTGCTTTGGAATGGATCCAATCCTAAGAATGATCTCAAAGCAATCCAATAATGGCCTCCCTCGACAAAACACAACAGCAGAGCTTTCTTATAAAATCCTCTTATAACTTAATTCCCCGCAGTCCAATAAAACCTTAAGAGAGAAAAAAAAAACATTCTGAAAACACGGTTATAGTACCATGCATATTCAGAAAAAAGTAAAATAATGAATAAAAGAAAAATGCAAAACAAAACAAACACCCAAATATGTCACGCGGGCGCCAGGAGATGAGAAAATGGTTTGGGATAGCCCGAGTGAGCCAGCCATAAAAAGGATTGATGTGCAATTGTGAAATCATATTAGTTTTACAAGGGCGTTGGAAGACAGAATGGCCCTTGGAGCCAGTGCCTGTGGCTGGGTGCTGGGTGCTGGGTGGAGGGTCTGGTTGTGGAAGGGAGCCGCGGGCCCCACAGGAAGAGCAGAGCAATGTCAGACATCTCCAGCAGTCAGCCTAATCCACAAACAAGCAGCGCAGAGGAGCCACAGAGCAAATCCAATCAGGAGAAGGTGGGGCGCACTGACTCACACTCATGTACACACATATGGAGAGACGAACACACACACACACACTAATTCACGTTTACACATGTGCACTACACGCACACAAGCAGTAAGAGACAGGCGGTGAAATCACTGCAATGTCTTAGCTGAAACATGACATATGTACTGTATGTGCACATGTACCCAAGTTTGTGTGTGTGTGTGTGTGTGTGTGTGTGTGTGTGTGAGTGATTTGTGCAAATATGTGTTTGTGTGTGTGTAAGTGTGAGTGATTTGTCCAAATACAGTATGTGTAAGACTGAAACCATCCCAGGACCACACGTAACCGAAACATCAGGGAGCACTAGCCCCTATTGTGTTTTAGTTTGCAGTACACACCAAGGCCGTAGTCATGATGTCAACATTGGGAGGGACCGAATCTGTGGTGGGGTCTGAGAGACCCCCAAACAGAATTTTAATACATTTCCTACAGTACCATGCAAAAATATTATTAAAAATCACAACAGTCAATTAGGGTATTCCAAACTTTTGACAGACATAGGCATGGCATGGATGGATGGATTATGAACCCCTGGGCACAGATGTCCCCCCCCTCCAGATAGACGGGTCCTGAGGCATTCTCCCACGGAAGATTTTTTATTTTTTTTTAAAATGACCCTTTAAATGATGACTTCTGGTGAGTTTTGTGAAAAGAGAAGGGTGGAGAAGGCCCAGTAAGCCCATTCAGTAATCCATCCCTGGACCTGTATTATGACTCCATTTGTCTTCAAAATTTATACTTTAAAAGGAATTACAAACTAGAGTATCTTTGTTAAACGCTATATTACCCAGAATGTGGTTCTTTGACTTACTTACACTTTTTTAACTAAGGCTTAGACTCATAGGTTTGGACCAATAGCCTACTAAGATTTTGTCTTTTAATTGAGATTTTATTATGCTGGCGGCTAATCACACAATTTTAACATAGTTTGAAAGGGACAGGATTCAGGAATAGGCTACTAAGACAGGCCCCTCTTCTGTCTGACTCACCTCATGTTACCCACTGCATGGCTTCTGACAGAAATTATGTTTTGTGCCAACATGTAGAAACACTAGGCATGTTACTAGGCAAGAGTTTTTTGTACCTTAAAATAATGTTTCCAAAATCGTTTAAGTGGTTCATCAATTTGTAACAGGGTGAACGGCACTTCTGCATTCGCTTCACAGCCCTCTATCGGCTATAACCGCACTATGTAAGTTTGCCGGATCTGTAGTTCGATGGAATGAGACATAAGAAACTACAAATTTGACTTGCATCTGATGTCGCAATACATCGTACTTTCATAAATCGCGCAACATATTCTACCTTGTCTATGGACATCGTTATTTGCAAAGCCGTTGCTGGATAAACAAATAGCGTGCGTGCTCCATAGGGAAAGTTCTTTGGTGTTGCTTTAATTGATGAATGGAGGTGCAAATTCCTTTCTTTGGCGATTCACATTAACTGTAGGCTATAATCGCCAGTGCATTGTAAAAGTTTTTTCCAACTTGTGTGCCGTCGTCACATTTAATTCCAACGTTTTGCCTGCATGGATGCGCGACTGAGTGCGCATCTAAATAATATGCAAGATGCAACAACCATTTCTAAGAGGCCTATAAACGGCCATTTCTGGCATTACTAGCATGTGAATGCATTATTTATGTTGAAAGACATGTGAAAGAAATGAATGACTCAGGCTTGCACAAATTCATCATTTAAAATAAAATGTTTCACTTTCGCTATCATTGCGAGAATAGGCTACAATATGGAAAATGTTTCAAAGTTCCCTTTGAGTCTGATCGGCCCCAAAAATGTATGGGATTTCCTTAGCCTGTGCTACATTTTTCCAACAAGTTTTGTGAAAATTGTACCGGTAGCTGCGATATTGTTGACAGCCCTACCTCACCGTAGTAAATGGTATAAATAGCTTTTGATAGCGTACGTCAAACGAAAAACCACCAGGACAAACCACTCAGGGTGTAGGCTACTCTGGAACCATCACTAGGTCACTATGCATGACCTAGTGATGCGTTATTTACGTTTGATTACATTTCAGATGGTGGTGCGTGTTGGTTTCCTGTAGGCCTAGTATAACGTTTTTTTCTGTCTTTATTTTTCTATGTCCGTATATTGGGGGGGACATTTTGGTCATATTTGAATATTGGGGGGGACACGTCCCCCTCAATGTCTATGGTGACTACGGCCCTGGTACACACTGACCTCTGAGAGAGAAGGGCTACTGTGGATATTAGACACACTGGACACACATTCTCACCCTTATGCCTGAGCTGCACTAAGGCTGGAGAGGGACAGAAGACAACATTTGATCTCAGTTCTCAGATTACAGAACGTAAACATTAGATTCTGTCAGTGTCAGATTCTGATGCAGATTTTCTATATTGATTGTTTCTAATGCAAAACATGATATCAATAGATATACTGTATCATGACATCACAGAGTCATGTCACCATTAATCAGCTGACCTGGCTGCTTTCTTACAGTAATATCTGATGAATTGTCTGCATGTTACGTCAAAGCAACATTAAAGGCAGGCCTTTGAAATATGGCATTACATGCTTATGGCATAGGGACATACAGTATGTCAGGTATGTCAATCTTAGGGTAGAGTCGAGTGAAATTGTTGTTCAAACTCTAAAACCTGCTGAAGAGAGGAGATAGATTTCAAACAACCTGTGTTCACACATACTGTCTGCCTGGGATGTAGGCCGTGTGTGTGTGTGTGTGTGTGTGTGTGTGTGTGTGTGTGTGTGTGTGTGTGTTCGTAAGGTGCTAGCTTCCTCAGTAAATGCCGACTGCTACCTGACAGATGTTCCTTGGATTTCCTTGTCAGATGGCTAAAAAGAATATATAAAAACCCCACACACACCACATCCATGTGTGGTGTGAGTATTTTCAAGGTGCATCAATAAGAGTATTCTCAGAACTAAGGCACTTACTCATGCTCACGTGGTGCTTCTGTTTCACCTCTGCCAAAGTGCCCTCAATCAATGCTAATTCTATATGTCTCTTCCTGCAAAAGGCTTGCAACAACACAGAGTGCACTCAACACACACATGTTCACCCACACACACACTGGCAAAGCTTTCTTATGTTAACAGCCTTTGCTTCGACAGAGCAAGAGAGAGTTTTAATCACGTGACATTCCACCACATGTTTGGTCAAACTTTTGATGTATGAATGAATTATGCTTCAAACTATTTTAAATTAGGCTACAAATCAGGCAATTACATTATTACCACACATAAATCTAACTGAATAGGATGGAGGTTCTTGAACTGTACAAACAATTATGTTGATATATTAATGTGATGAAAAATTGTTGCTCTTTTTGCTGGAAATTATTAAGATTGGACGCTTAGATTATGGGCTCTTAAATCATGTATTACACTCTACATTAGATCTCAAAAATGACCCTCCAGGGCAAATCATTCCATGGTTACTACTTCTGTAACCTCCACCTTTATGTATGTCAATACTGACAGAATATGCTCTCTCCCTCTACAGATAACATGTCATTAACTTAAAAACAAAATAAAAAACAGCAAAACAAAAAAAAAACATGGCATATGTGTAGCACATGTCATCTCTAACTGAGATAACTTTCCTTGATACTATCTCACAATCTTGAAGATCCAGCTATGTTCTAGAACAAGATGTTTATTTTATTATTTGATCTCAAAGCCACCAGAGAGCAACTAGAGCATTTTAAAGTAACAAAATGTAGGCATACCCCCATTCGGCAATTTTTGACGTACTAAGTAACCATTTAGCACTACGGGGGTACCAACCCACCTCCTACCCACAACAACATTACATAGTCCAAAACCAGGTTTTCCATGCATGCGTCTGCAATGTCAGATACTCCATTGTCCTCAGTGTAAGTCAGAGTGGCATGAAATGAGTTTAAAGCCGTTATTTTGAGGTAAAAGAACTGCACACTGACCTCACAGCTCTCCTGCCTCAATCATCAGGGCCGACGTGCACTTGAGTCTGTCCCACTTTACAGTCTCTCTCCTCTCCGGTCTTACAGCAGGAGCCGTTTCCCTGCTCCAACTCCAAACTGTGCCACACGGTTTTATATGATGCTCTTTGTGTGTGTGTGGGTGTGTGTGTATGTGTCTGTGTGTGTGTGTGTGCGTCCAGTGGCTATTTTCCTGTGGGAACAGACTCGCCCTCACAAGGACACACTGAGCTCTGAGTAATCAAACTTGAGTGACTAGTTTTGTGTTTGCACACTAAGTGCTGAGTGTCACTTAGAGCAAAGCAAACGATGCACATAAAACAGTCACTAGTCCATCTTTAAAAACGCTTAACCTGCACAAACCTACATCAGTACTCAGTTAGGCCTCTCTTTTTGGCTGGGTGAAGTAAGTTGTTACATAGTGCGTTTTGTTGAACATTTTGACAAAAAAAATTGACACCATGCTACTGTTTCTCTTACATTTGCTTCGCTTCGCTGTCTTCAGATCTAGACGCACCCTAGCGGCAGCAAATGTAAGGGTAGTCTTCTAGCTTTCTGTTGGCTTGCGAGCTGGAAAAATTAAACTTCAATCAGCCCAATCACATCGTGTATACAGGCTTAACATAATGATGGCAGAGTTGCGACAGTTCAGTGTAAATTCCCTGCTACTTAAAAACAAAGAAGATGAATGTTGCTGTTGGCCGACAGCGTGACGCGAGTTAAGCTTTTTTTAAGTTGGCAAAAGTTTGAACTAGCCAACTAGTTCCGCTGGTGGGAAAACGCATGGGACTCATGGGGGATGAATTGTAGCGCTATCCTATTGTGTGCAAAGGGAATTTGAAAGACAACCGTTTATCCCGCCCCTCGGACTGAGCACTGTGAATGGTGAGACCCCAGACCCTACATCTTGATGTGGGTCTGGCTCGTCAGAGATATTAAATCAGATAAGTTTAAGACAGTCACATGTCTGCAGTGTTTGACTTCAGTGCCTTAGGCAATGACAGAGTATCACTAACACACATCAGTACAGACATCAGCACCATTGTCATACAAACATGTCCAAAGACACATTCAATATAAAAATTATGTATTTTGCAATATCAATTAAAATTAGAGAAAAGGCACCCATAAGCACCTGTTTTGTAGATGAGGCTAATATGGATTGTTTATGAGAGGTGGGGTGCTGGTAGTAAAAATATACTCCATCCCACAAAAGGACCTTGAGAAAAATTGGATCAATTTAGAATAGTGGACCTGCTGTGGGCAGAATAACCCCCAAAAACAGAAAGGATCCGAAGGTTCCAGGTAGTCGACCCTGACCTTCAGTGCCAATACTCTGTTGGTCACATTGCTGACAGTGATAAGGCCTTTAATCTTTCAATTTGCATGTCAGCTTAATCTCCATCATTTACAGAGTGATTTAGAAAGATATTAAAGGAACATCTAAGTATTCGCAGGTCAAAAGCCAGCCAAGCGTTTTGGAATATATGCGCTTTTAGTAAAGTTTGTGAATAAAGCGATTTTTCACATAATTTCCATTTCTCGAGGTCACGAGTACTGTCGGTACGAAAAAGACAAAAACAATCGGTTTTACCTACAGTAGCTCGAGTTGCTAGTTCCAGCAGTTGAAGCAGCCAGGCAGCTACAGCACCACACTCTGGGGGCATGAACATAGGGGCTCACAGACATGCCCCCACAGTGTAGCACTGTAGCTGCCTGGCTGCTTCAACTGCTGGAACTAGCAACTCGAGCTAGGTAAAACCGATTGTTTTCTGGGTTTTTTTTCCTTATGGACCTGACCTCGAGAAATGGAGATCTATGTGAATAATCGTCGGATTTCTCCTTTAACAACTTCAAAGGTCTTAATGGGCTAAAGGTATATACACATCTAGTGGTGCGGCCAAATGTTTACATTTGTAGTTCCAGATTACAGATTTGTAAATTCAAATTAGCAAGGTGTGAATTCCATACATGCAGCACACAGTATGCGGTGGTGGTGTGTCCATCTGCAGTTTGCAGACTCTACATTATTTTGCAGCTAAGGGCATAGTAAACAAGAGGCTTTACCAATGTAAATTCTTAAATCAGCCAGCCTGCGGATGGCTTTTTCAAAAAAGCTTTCTTCCCTGCACTCTTCCTTTTTTTAATGTCTGACTCCCTCCCCCAACATTTCCCTCATCTCCTTCATTCCCTCCCAACCTCTAAATTATACTCTCTCTCTCTCTCTCCATCCATTCTTCTCATCCAGTCAAACCACTCCGTGTAGGCCTACTGTATCTCTCTGACTTCTTAACCCCCTTCTCCCTTACTCTCCCACTCTCTTTCTTTTTACATACCTCTCCTCCGCCTCCCTCTCTCATTCCCTATCTCCCTTTCTGTTCTAAGCTACTTCCCCCCTCCCTCTCTCTCCCTCTCTCCTTTGCTTTTTCTCTCATGTGGGGGGACACCCCCCTCCGGCCTCTAGGCGACCTCTCTCTCTCTCTCTCTCTCTCTCTCTCTCTCTCTCTGCTCACAGACAAACCACTTAACATTGCTTCCCCACCTGTGGAGACGTCAACAGAGCTCGGCCCACTTCAAAGTGCCGCGGCGTGATTGAGCGCTGATTGCCACGGGCCACTTGACTCACTCCATCTCCTCTCTGGGACTAAAACTTTTGGGGAATGATGTGGGGCTGGCAGGGAAGGGTGGGGGGAGGCTGGCAGGGAGGGTGTGTTGGAGGGGAAGGGGGATTGGAATTCACTTTTGATGAAGCTCAGTATACAGCTCTGGTCCTTTTCACCCCAAAGCCATCTGATCAATACTGTGACTGTCAGTCATAGATTTCACATTATGACCCATGCTCCAAAGCCTAGAAACCCCATGGTTTTCAAAATCACTCAGATAAAAAGCATTAAGATGTTTATGGTACATACAGGGCTTTGCTTTCAGCTATTGACCTACAAGGTCAAAATTCAGCTCAGCAAACATAACTATTTCTATTATGAAATCAAATCTGTGAATGGGTGAATGGAAAGTAATCGTCTCCCACGATGTACTCATTGAACAATCGCATGCAACAGTGTCATGACACAATAGTGAGACAACAGCAGCTCCAGGGACATTCTGTCTAACTCACAAGTACGTAGCAATGAAATGAAATGTGCAGGACTCAAACAAACCAGAGTCAGAGGCACAGAGAGGCGAGTAGAGGGCCAGAGAGAGAGTTCTAGTTCTGTCCTCCCTTGCTGCCGGCCTGTTGGCCAGTCGGTCTGGCCTTGATCATGCAACAGCCATCATTTCTGCTCATGCTTTCTCTGGCTAAAGTGCCTGTGACAGGGAAACAATTCGCCATGGCGACTGAAACCATGCCAGGCCTGGTCCCTAAGGCCTGGGCTCACAGGAAAAGAGAGAGAGAGAGAAAGAGAGAGAGACCCAAGGCTAGGCCACTCTGGAGTTCCGCTTAACTGTCCTGGCCTGATGGTCCATCTGTCTCCCAATCACAGCACCACCCCACTTCGACACACTGAGTGCCCCTGACATGGCACAACTAGCCTAGCGCTCTCCAGCACAGTTTCCACTGGGACCACAGGGTAACAGAGCGAGCTGTCACACATGCAAAGACATAGACCTCACATCAAAATCACTTGAGTTAGTTAATTCTACAAAGTGGATGGGGTCAGAGACTTAATAATTGGGTTTAAAACAGACAGGATTAGGTCATAATGTCAGCGGTGCTTCAAAGGTTTCTATTGGGTAAAGCTTAATTAAAGAATACTAGATGTTTCTAGTTGTTACAGTTTTTTTCCACTCCTTCACGGTCAGTCAGTCGTGATTATTGCATGTTGTCTCCTGAGAAATATGATATGTATCATATGTGAACACTACTGACTCATTGTGTTCAACAAACTGGTCGCCTACAATCAACATAATATTTCCCTCCGTGGGCTGTTGTTTTGGTTTGGACAGGGGAAAAGGAGAATGTGTGGGTTATGATGATACATCTAAGAGAAATATCTCTGCAATTAAAATGTTTCTGGAAATAGGCCTATCATACACAGCATTTACAGTAATTGTGTGCATGTGTCTTGAGCTCATCATATCACGCATGCACATGGTATTAAGTATGTGTACCAAGTGATACCTATAACACAACCAAATATGAAAGTCCAGCTATACTACTTATCGCCTTCCTGTTCTCCAGCTCTTTGGACAAGATAACCTACATAAAACAGGGACTGCTGTCACAAGATAATATACCCATATCCACATGGTCCTAATAGTCTACCATGAAATTACAGTTGCTGTAGATTACTTTAACTTTTGTGCTAGAGCAGGTATTGCTTTAACTAAGGCATCCCAAAGTCTTGTATCCTTCGATTTCTGTTGATACCTACATTGGTCCGACTAGTAAACCTGTCTTAGTGTATGGCCCGTAAGAGGACCAAAGCAATATGTCTACGTGCATCTGAGCAAGGCTATGAGCAGTAGGCTATGCAAACCTACTTCTGCATAACAATGTTGAGGCCTATAGTTTTGTTTAGGTCGCAAACCCAAAATCACCACAATCATACCAGGTTAGCATAAAAGGTAAATATAACGGAGACAGGATATTGGATACTCTGCAAATCACCACCTAAGAGAATATAAGAAGACCAATTCTGATGCTGGCAGCGTAGCCCACGAACTCCAGACACTGTCGCTTCATTTGTAATCACGGACAGATGTGACGTTTTGACGTGATCACGTTTGGGCTACTGCTTGTTATGGTTGAATAACTAGCCGTCAGTGGCAACTGGAACACCTTTTCATTCTGAGAACCCAATCGTGATGCGTGGAGAACCTTAGTCTGATACAGAGAATTCTGGGGTGCTGACGAAAAAACATCGCTGGTGTTCACATTTTTAATTGCTGGACGTTGCCTACAAATGCAGTTTTGCATCACTGGACGCAGTGTGTCCACACACTACAGTAACACTCTATGTTTAAGGACTAAAGACAAAGGGATTTTCAAGCAGGCATCCGGCTAGCGTTGAATTCGATTCTGAGCAAAAGACGCCCTTCCATCTAAAAAATTTCACACCTTCTGCACTGCTCCACCCCGATGCTTTTTGTTTCTTTCTTCGCACACGTTACCTTATAAAAATAACCAACGACATCTGGAGATGCAAGTTACCGAGCCTTCGGCATGTTTAGACATCAGATGCACCTGCCCGGGATACGCAGTGATTCCAACATCTGGTTATATCATACCCTATAGTGTTTGTATTGATAGTCTGCGATGAAGAAAGCACTAAACGTTCTTACCTTGGTGATTTCAGTCATTATTTCCCATCGCTCTGTGAATTTGGGTTATTCAGTCCTTTTACGTATGGTTTGTTTCTACCCCTTGACAAGACAGCCTTTTGCGTCTGGCTGTCGGTATCTCTCTCATCCTCATGTCATTCTCCGCTGCAGCAGAAGCGCAAGTCACGCCTACCCCTATCTCTTCCACCGTCTGACGTCAAGGAAGGACTGATCCGCCTTCTACCGCTCGCTGCGCCTACCTGCGAACGCGATTGTCTTGAAGTCTATGCTACCTGCCCACATCTCTTTACAGATGACGTAAAACGCAAAAGCAACGCGGCTGTTGCTGATCCTGTATATCCTATCCTGTTGCTGTATATAGGTTTAATCTCCAGAAAAGGAAACCAATGGATGTCAGGCTAAAACATGCGTAGGACTATCCATTGATGGTAGTTGTTAAACATAACGTGGCATAATTTAGTAGGCTATATCTGTCTGCATGTCTGCAAAATTTGAACTTGGCTACTCAGTTAGTTGTGTCTCTGAATTCACTCCCCGAACTGCAGGCTACCACGACAGACATAGTGATGGAGCGCCGGCAGCCAGTGGATGGCGTCAGAAGTCTGTCTGTGGCACTGTGAAAACACTGAGGCGAGTGTGATTTCACTAGGATAGACCAGGACACCATGGTGCAGGCTACCCAAAAGTTGATAGATACGGTTAGGGTATCATATAAGTTTGTTTGACAGAAGTAGAACAGAGATAAATTGGTCATGCATGCATACTGGCGACCTATTTTAGGCCACACATGTAGCCTATGCTATTAGTAACAGCAACTTTTATTGTAAGAGGAAAAAAGATGGCTAAGCTAAGTTTTTTATCTGTGATCTTTGTCTGATTGCAACAAGCTAAATCAATATACAATAAAGAAATTACATATTTGCTTTAAGTGCTCTCTGCAAATAGAACACTCTTAATGAGTTTGTCAAGGGAAACTCAGACGGGGTGGTCCCCCAGAGTCTCTCTTTTGACCAATCCCCTCCAACAAACTTGCCCGACTAGTTTTGTTTGTTGCCACAGTGAGAGGCTATCGTTGCTGTCAATCCCAGCGGTCCACCTGTTCTGCGCGTCGAGCTTAATGGAATTATTTTTTTTCAGAGGATCATTATCATCATCCTCGTCTCATCCTTGCGGGTGTAGCCTAGTTTATAATTAGATATGAAGACGAGTTTCATGCCGCTGGTTTTTCTATGCTGCGTTGGGTATATTCAAAGCAAACCTTCATCGCAGCCGTGTCCAAGTGGGCAGTTTGCATTGAAGAATCAGTGCGTCCTCTGTCATCCCACCTGCTCAGAATGTGCGGGCCACGAACTATTCGAATGTACCTCTTGTGGAGTAGGTAAGCAATGTACCAACGCCAACGTTATTTGTTTGAGATTGATTGTTTTTATGGCTTAAATATCATCATGACGGAAAACAATATGAAGGTTGATGTTGTGTTGTGATTCAAAAATCTACATAGTCTACCATAAATCTACAACGTTTCTCAGATACGTTTGGTTGATTGTAATAACTTATTCTACAAATAATGCTGAGGCATAGTCTGAGTTTTTGTTCTTACCTCAAAAATGAGCTTCTTACCACAACGGCTAAAAAATGTGACAAAGACTTTTTTTGGTTACTGAGTTATTAGGCTCTCTTCACTGTGTGTACATTCACAAAGCACTTATCATGTTGAAACTCTTAAAGTGCTCAGGAGAAATGTTCCTCTTTCTGCGTATGCTTTTCCAAAGCACTGCACAGCTGCAACAGGGGAAGACAAAAGATAGCACACAGCCATTAACCAGGCTGCCAAAGAGACGTGCACCTCAAAGGAGGATTTGTTTAATGGTTCCAAACATGGCATGAAAGGAGAGCAAGTTAAATGCAGACAATGCCACACACACACACATGGGTTGGGTTAGGTGGGGTTGGGTGGGGTGGGGTGTGCAGAGAAGAGAGAGAGAAATAAAGAGAGTGAAAGAGAGGCAAAGAGAGAGAGTAAGAAAGAGAGTGAAAGAGAGGCAAAGCATGACTAACACCGTCACCTTCATCGTCATCATTACCATCACCATCATCATCATCATCGTCATCATCATCCTCAGTCACTCATCTTCACAGGTTCACTAGCATTAGGCGTAGTTAATGACCATGACTGGCCAAATGTAATCACAGAAATGGATGTGAATGCAAGAGTGCAAAGCCCAGTGGTGTTAAGGTGTGAGATCGCTTCCTGTTCCTCTGCTGTGAGCACTGAAATTTGATAATGTCAGACAGGGGCCTTTGTCACACCACAGAAAAACGTCCCCCGGGGCCCTTCTATAGGTGCCTTGACCCAGAGAAGCCTGGTCTCAGGCTCTCGGCGTCTGTCTCTCCCCCACTCCCACCACCACCCCTGCCCAACTACCCCCACACCCAGCACTACCTCCACATTTTGCTCAGAAACTACCTAGGGACACAGGGAATAGAACAGGCCTGGCTTATCACAGCAGACAAAGCAAAGCTTTTCCATTATATGCAAAACAAAGATCATGGCTGCCCTAGTTTGTTTCCGTGGTATTGCAGGTGCACAGATAAGTGATGATAAGTGAAGTGCATGCTTAAGTAGAAATATCTGTAAATAATATGAGCTTTATGAGGCAATAACACAGAATACATTTAAAAGGTCAATTTTGGAACTTTGGTATTACTACTGACTACCTAAGTTATTGAGGAAATTGCATTGGTGCATTTACATTTCAAAGGTCAAATCTGTTGGTGTTTTGCCCAATTTTAAACGTATTTAAACGGTGCTTTTTGAACTTGGTACTTGCAGTGTTTTTAGTGACTTCTTTGTGACTGGCGAGTGGATAACACCTGATTCTAAAATGGATTACGTCATTGTCCTTGTCATTGTCATCATCATCAGTTAACTTATCTGAACCAGAATAGGCCAGGATCCATCCAGGAGATGCTTTGCAATTGCAAATTCAGTTCAAAAAATAAAATGTAGTAATTATTTGTCGGAGACCGTACTAATCATATAATTAGGTGAAGGTTAGCAGAAGGGCTGCAGGTACATTGTGTTGTACATTGTACATCAGTCACACAAACCACAAATACAAAAATAGTGTGGACTATAATTCTGTTGAAAGACCTGGTGTCTCAGCATGTCAGCAAGGAGTCAGATCAACATGGAGGACACCCTCCAAGCCATTTCTTTGTTACGGATGACAGACTGGCAGCTGCCTAGTGGTGATGGCACTGTGATTATTTCCTTAATTATCCTTAAAGTGTGTGTGTGTGTGTTTGTGTGAGTGTGCATGCACATTTTTGTTTATCTCTGGATGAGCCATGCTGGATGATTCTGACTGACTTTGTGTGCATTAACGTGTGTGGTTATATAGTTGTGTGTGTGTGTGTGTGTTTGTGTTAGTGTGTATGTGCATCTGTTTATGTGACTGTTTACAACATGAGTCATTCTCCTCATCAATTCGGTGTGTGTGCCATTCAGTATCCCCCAACCCCTAATCTAGCTGACAGTTGCGGAAGCCTCTGATAGGGCTGTGTTTGGCCTCAGGAGCTGCGTGTCGGAGCGAAGGGTGCCGCAGGTGGGAGGACGACATTAGTCAGTCCGCACGCCAAACCGCCACATGGCCGCCTGGAGCCCTCCTCTGCTCTTGCTTACCCTTGTCTATCGCCACCAAACCCCTGTCAGGCTGTGTCCTCACGCTGACACCAGCTATTTACGGAGATCCCAGGCTAACAGGCTACAAACGATGCCAGCGACACAGTAGTGTTAATTTCGTCAGACGAGACGAGAGGAAATATGTTCGTCAACGACCTTTTTTTTCATGACTAAGACGAGACGATGACGAGACGGCAGTAATGTCCTGAAACACTGACTAAGACTATCTTAAGAAGCATTATTGTTGACGAAAAAAGACGAGACTAAAATGTTTTGCATGAAATAAAAACTAAGATAAAATCTCTCTTCATTTTCGTCTACAAAATGAGAAGACAGAATATCTAGCTGTTACGTTTTCAAAATATTCCGAATGAGTTCATACGCAACAGCTTTCCTGTAGGCTAGTCTACATGCTGTTGCTGCAACCCTGTGGCTGCAACACGAAACTACATGGAACAAGAACACTGGAGATTTCTGCCAGAGTTAGCAAGCTAACTACCTAAGCTTTATGCCACAAAGCTACATACCCAGAAGTTGAAGCTTCTCTCATACAAATTAACATCCCCCAGAATGTCCATACGAAAATGTTCATCATGTAATGTCAACTATTTAACTAGTTAGACTGATGATGCAAAGTTTGTTAGCAAGTAAGCTAATATGGAAAGTTCGCTAGCAAGTTAGCTATGGCTAAGATGGAGAGTCTGTTTGGGGAATGTGTTGTGTTTGGGCGCATATCGCCATCTAGTGAGGCGGAGTAAAACATTAATACTTTGGCCTACGACAGTGTTTCTCAAACTTTTTCAGTTTCAGGACCACATAACTAACCCTAGCTAAAAAAAAAAGAAGATTAGACCTACTTCAACAGTAGCCTATAATTAGTCTACACAATAGGCCTACTCACTGAACCACCTTGCTTATTGTCTTTGCACTTTGCTTATTGTGTGGATTCATACTGTATGATTTAAACTGGCATATCTTACATAGACAGTGTTGCAGAACTGTTTTTACATACAAGTTGGTTCAATATTGCAAACAACTCATCTATATTATATTTTACCACGTCTGCTCACGGACCACTTGGGATAGCTTGCGGACCACCAGTGATCCCCGGACCACACTTTGAGAAACACTGGTCTACGAATATGACAGTGGTCCAGTCAAATCTTTTACTTTCTATGGTCAAATCCCAGCCGAGCTATAACTGTAGCTCGACTTACCTGTGCACATACTGACTGACAAAAAATCAGAATGAGTAATTATAACAGACGAGTAGCCCTGTGGACACACAATATTGTTGGAAAATTGAGATTCAAATGGTAATCAGAAATAATTTGTTATAAAAAAAAAGACTAAAATGTGTTGA
Source organism: Alosa alosa (assembly GCF_017589495.1). Lineage (NCBI taxonomy): Eukaryota > Metazoa > Chordata > Actinopteri > Clupeiformes > Clupeidae > Alosa > Alosa alosa. The sequence continues at coordinate 8,337,121 of NC_063199.1, forward strand.
CTAAAACTGACTAAGACTAAGATACCTTTAGTTTTCTTTTGACTAAAACTAGACTAAAATGACGAGACCTCTAGTCGACTAAAACTTGACTAACAAAAATTATATTTGAATGACTAAATATGACAAAGACTAAAAAGGAAATTTCATCACAAGACTAAGACTAAATTAAAAATAGGTGACAAAATTAACACTACGACACAGACAGGTGTTCAGCGCTGGCACTGGAACTGGCCCTGATGTGGTGGGCTTGTGTAGTTTTAAGAGCTGAAATACTAGTGAGAGAAATGATTAAAAGAGCATGTGAATTGCTGTTAATGACTGTGTCACGTAAAGTGAGACTTTGCACTCCAGTTTTCTTATTATTTTCCATTACCGGTATGTACGTTCTTCAAAGTGCTCGTACCAACTCACACAAAAACTAGTGTCTCTCTCAAAACTAAGTGTCTTTACCAACACCCAAAGGCTAGAGAACATAGACATTATATGTGTGTGTGTGTGTTCATGTCTCTATGCGTGTGTGTGTGTGTGTGTGTGTGTGCGCGCGTGTGCATGCCTTACAGTGATTTATTTCATGCAGTGAACTTTCATGCAGTTGGCACCGTGTACTAATATCCTGTTGCCCATGTGACAGTTAGACCCACTTGGCGAGGGCCGATGATCTATTAAGAGGGCACAGCCATTGATTCCCTTTCCCAGAAGGCTTTTGCCCTGGGCAGGGCGAGCCATTTCCTGGTAGGGGGATCTCCAGCTAATGGAGGCCACATTAGACACAGGAAGTAGAGTAATCAGAGGCGGCTGTCCACCACATTAAGGAAGTGCTGTTTCTGAGTGTCTCACTCATCTTTAATTCTTCTTCGAGAGTTTACTCAGATTGCGCCCAGGCAGATGCTCCCCACACACACACATACCCTTTTGAGCTCTGATCATTTGCAAGGTTTTATTTAGCAGATGCTCTCATCCCAAGTGACTTACAGCACAGGAGGCCAGACGTACATACACATATGGTTTGAAGAGATAATGTCCATTGTTATTGTTACTTTACAAATGCAAGTGATAGGGGGCTCTAATGTGTGTCGGTCAGGGGTACATTTCCCAAAACCATAGCTGCTAACCTGTTAGCAACTTAGTTGGTTGACAATAGGAAATTGCATTGCAACCAACAAAGTTAGTTAGTTAGCAACTATGGTTTTGGGAAACGCGCCGCAGGTCAGTAAGTTGAAAGTAGGTGCGTTGGGCAGATAAAGCAAAGAGTGCAATGCAGGAAGGTCCCCCACAATGCTAATGGAGAGATCAATTCATGGGATTTCATTTCAAAACTACAAACAAAATGTCTGCTAATTTGCATTAATGTTCTCTCTATATTGTGCCATACAGAATGCATAAAGCAGAGACAGGTGGATCCACGAGTGCACGCATAAGTCAGTGTGTATTATACGTGTTACAGTGAATACAAAGACATGGAGGAGAAAAAATGCTCTCTACCTTTTGTTCTTTGCTGTGATTTATAGATTTGTTATTGGAATGTTGTCATTTCTCTCGTTGTCATGCCTCTCTGCAGATGAGGAAGGCCTGGAGCGTTTCCTGCACCAAGGCCACTGCAGGCCCCACTGCCCACGTGGAACATACCCAGAGCGGGCACGCTATTCCTGCCTGCCCTGCATGGCCAACTGCGAGCTGTGTGTCGATGCCCACGTCTGTGCCAAGTGCAGGGATGGCTATCGGCTCTTCGGCGGCATCTGCCAGGTTGCCCTCTGCAGAGTGGGTGAGTCTGTCACGTCAAGAGCTCTTCAATTACCCTTAGGCAGATCCGTCAGATCTCCTTTAGATAGTAATGTAATACTATGAGATATACTATAATAAATAACTATAATAAACAGTATACTATAGCAAATATAGATTAAACAAGAAATATATTAATAAGTAAAAAGTAACTTTTAAACAAATTAATTGTGCCCGAGATTGTGATAGATAGGAACAGTTATGATTATTTACTCTGAATATATTACTAAGAAAAACAACAGAGGAAAAAAGTAGAAGAAAGAAAGAAAAAAGAAAAGCTTTTCAGAGGCCTCTTCCAGGCTGTCCTGTGTTGAATGGGGAAGTCGAGCCTGTTGACAATTGAGCTAAAATCCCCGGGCTGCTCTCTCTAAAAAAAAAAGCAACCGAGATGGCAGCTCAGGGTTTGTGCCCTTATATCTTGTAAACCTTAGCGAGAAATAGGCACTATTAATTAAAAACTTTGCTTTGGAAAAGAATACCAAAGAATACTTCTGAGCTTATGTAGGCTACAATCTAGTTTGACCAGACCTAACTGGGGGAGGGTTTAGCTATGATGAGTGATGAGGGACTTCTTCAAGCATCCTTCACAGTCATTTTATAAATAAAATCAAATGGAGCCTGTTGCAGAGTCTAGAAATAGATGGGAGCGCTGCACTAATATACTGCACAAGATGCATAGTCAAAACAAGTAAGAAATACTGTACAGCAGTATATCTGTGCTCAAAGTGTGCTATCTTTATATAGTTTTCCCGCGAGCAGATGTGGTAAAATATTATGATTTATATCGGTGTTTCTTAAACTGCCTATGCGCAACTCCAAAGCAACGTTGTGAGTCACAGATGAATTGTTTGCAATATTGAAATAACTCGTATGTAAATCCAAATAGCATTATTGTCTGTTTAATTGCCCTGACAGACTTCAACAAGCCGACAGTTTTGCAACACTGCCTACAGTATGTAGCTATGCCAGTTCACACTTCTAATTTACATCAAAAATGATCAGCATGACCTTTGGAAGAGAATGTGTAATAGGATTGGCTTACTAGTAGCCTAACTCGCATCAAACGGTCAAAACAGGGCTAGTTAGAAGAAAATGAAACCTCTGACACAACAAGCAAGGTGCAAAAACTTAATGAAAATGGTTCAGTGAGTATTGTGTAATATAGTGTTGAAGTAGGTCTGTTGTTTTTTCCCCCAGGATATTTTGTGATGCTGCTGTACATATGCTGTGTATGACTATAGAAAAGAAAGAGTGATGCTGGACAGATGCTGTACTTGTAATATACAGTATGTGTGCATGAAAGAGTGATACAAAAGTGATATATATGACACATGACACAGTAACTGTTTTGTCCTCCTAATTCCAGGGCAGGTAGAGGACCCAGAGACTGGCGAGTGTGTTGACTGTGAGCCTGGCTGCAAGTCATGCACTCCAGGTAAGCGGCAGCACCATTCCACTTCAACTCCACATTTCCTCTCTGTCCTCTCTGAAATATGTACGTCTTTATCAGATCTGACAGACTGCTTCATCTCCATGGGGGAAATAATGTTGTGGAGTTGGTACCTTTACCTGAGACAACATTTATGTGTTTTTAATATAATCTTGTCTTGACTTGAAAATAATGTAGTGTTTGCAGGCCAGCAAGCCTGAAAGATCCAGGGGACTGCTGTACAGAGTTCCTGGATGCTATGCTACATTCTACAGTATATTTTAGTCATGTTTAGACTTTAAGGAATTTTGAGGATTAGTTCAGCTTCAGGTTCATGTCAGGTTGATGGAGGTTAATACAAAAATGCATCAGGAATATCATTGATTCCAGTGTTCTTCAGTGATTCCATGTTCTGCCAATATATCCCACAGGGACCTGAGAATATTAAAAATCATACGCAGGACCTGCATATATCAAGCCTGTTTGAGTGCACAGTCTCCCTCACTGTCACAGTGTGGTGAAGGTCATGCTGACCTTTACTTTTGTTCTCACTAACAGATGACCCAGAGCTCTGCAACAGCTGCACCGAGGGGTACTTCCTGTGAGTGTGCCTTTTGGTTTTTGCTCTCCTAATCTGTCTTCTTATCTCATCCATCTCCCTCTTCTCCAGTGCTCTCCTCTGATGCTATCCCTTTTTTCTTCTCATGTCATCTCTACTTTCCTTTCCTCTCATCTCTCTTCTCCTCCTCACTTTTCCTCTCCTCTCATTTCTTCTCTCCTTTCCTTCCTTTCTCCTCTCTCTCCGTCTATTCTTTGCTTTTTTTTCTGGGATTCCACCCCTGGCTGCCTCACACCTTTAAGTGCCATCCCAGTGGCACTGAGATCATTTTGACACGAGGAAACAGAAGGCGAGCACAATATTGCTTTTGCTATTGATTCTGTCGGCACAGCGAATGCAGAGACGCTCAGTGCGTAGATCACGTCACTGAAAGAGGCACCGCACCGAAATCAACACAGACACAAACCACAGAGGATTTACAACATCATAAAACAGTCAGCTTTTTCCCACAGAGTTTCCTCTCGCTTTTTTTGCAACCACAGAAGAAGCTTTATCACCCCCACGCCACAGCTTGTAAAAAGCACAAAAACACCAAAACAGTAAACATTGACATGCGAACATAAACAGAGGAGCTCTGGCATTAAGTGAAGTGAGCTTCTCCTGTATGGTGTATTAGTATGTGTGTGTGTGTGTGTGTGAGAGAGAGAGAGAGAGAGAGAGAGAGCGAGAGAGAGAGAGAGTATGTTTGTGTGTGTCTGTGTATGAGTATATATGTGTGTGTGTGTGTGTGTGTGTGTGTGTGTGTGTGTGTGTGTGTGTAGAGAACAGGCTCGTGATTGTGCCTGATGGGTGCCCCTGTGTTCTGGGCCCCTGGCATTGTGTGCATCAGGTTACTTACTGTTCTGAGTCACACTTAGATACCTGAGCCCTGGCCCAACACAGAGCCACTTCAGGCAGGGCGAAGCCTTCTCCCTATTCATCTCTGTCAGGTTGGCCTCCTTGCTCTTTCACTCTCTTTCTTTCTCTCTCTGTCTAACTCTCTTTTCTCCCTATCCTTCTTTCTCACTCTGTCACTCCATTTTTCTCTTTCTTCTCTTTCTTTTTCTTCCTGATTTGCTTCACCTCATCTCTCTCTCTATCTCTTTCTCTCTCTCTGTTTTTCACTGTCACCAATACAATTCTTGTATTTCTTGACATACTTATTTCTAGGTCACACAGAAGTAAGTATCAAGAGCACATAGGTACAGTACATGGTATTCAGTAAAATCATTCCCCACAGCACATACCAGAGCACAGACATGAATAAGACTGTCATTCCCATTGTTTGCCTAAAGATAAGGGGAGGCCAAGAGGTGGTCAGGTGGAGGAAAGCAGAGAGAGAGAGAGAGAGAGGACAGGGAGACAGAGATAGAAGGAGACATTCAACACTCTTTTATTAACCATTACCTTACTTTCTCACACACTCATGCACATTATACAACATTAAAACAGAAAACAACATTAAAATCACACACACACAATACTACCCTCCTTTTTACAAGAGCAATTTGGCCATTACATCCAATTTCACACAACAACAACCCCCTCCACACACACACACACACACACACACACACACACACACACACAACCACACACACACACACACACACACTCCAAATAGTAGAGTGTATAGAAACATGGAAAGGTGCAAACGGGGGAAAGGGAAACGGAAATAGCGGACAGAGAAGAAGAGAGCTATAAAAGTGGAGAGGGAGAGGTGGAGAGGGAGAGGTGGAGAGGGATTGGCAGAGAAGAAGAGAGCTAAAAAAGTGGAGAGGGAGAGGTGGAGAGGGATTGGCAGAGAAGGAGAGGTAGAGAAAGGGAGTGGTGGAGAGGTGGGGAAGGAGAGTGGTGGAGAGAGGGAGTGGTGGGGGGGTGAAGGGGGAGATGTGGCGAGGTGGAATGTTGGAGAGAGGGAGTGGTGGGGGGGTGAAGGGGAGAGGGAGAGCTGGAGAGAGGGAGTGGTAGAAAGGAGAGATAGAGAGAGGGAATGGTGGAGAGAGGGAATGGTGGAGAGGTGTAGTGGTAGAGGGCCCTGTCGTGTGAGCGCATGCTGCACACCCTCATTGTGTTTGCCCTGTTGCCATGTATACCTTGAGTTTCTCATTCCTTGTGAAGTTTGAGGAGCAAGTCCTGGGTTAAATTTCTACTTCTTAGTATTCCATTTCCTATGTAGTTAGTGCTTTTTCAAAACAGTTAGAAAAGTACTCAAATGTTTATGTTTAACTTTTCAGTTTTAACAGTATTCTGATACTTTCTCCGGGAACACCTCCCCTTTCCAGCTACAATAGTTTTATTGAAAGTTTTGGAACATTTACTTTTCCGACTGAAATGACTAATTGAAATGCGGACATGCGCCGAAGTTCTAACAAATGACACAACAAATGTTTGCACAGAGGCATTCCTCTTGGTCGCTAACATGTGCTGAAAGTGGAGCTGCAGCTCTGTGTTGTCCTCTCCCTCCTTTTCTTCTCTCTTCTGCCTTTCTTGTCCTTTCTGCTCGGTGTTTTATTTGTGGTAGTCATTGAGAGGCTCTGGTGTGGATCAGCTGGTTTTGTGCACGGTGATGGATGTGTTGTGGCGCCCGCAGCTGTTCCTCCTCAAACAGGCGAGCTACCCTCGGACTACTGCCGACAGCACCCCAGCAACACAGCAGGGAGGGCAGAGCAGGACAACCAGGAGACACACACACACACACAGACACACACACACACACACACATGGCACACACAAATGCAGACACTGTCACACATGGTTGCACACACACATACACACACACATGCTCATGCACACGCTTAAGCATGCGCACACACACACACACACACACACACACACACACACACACACACACTGTCTGTCACACACGGTTACACACACACACATACACACCAACACATGCACACACACACTCAAGACACATACACACACTCAAGACATACTGTATACATGTATATATATATATATATATATATATATATATATATATATATATATATATATATATATATATATATATATATATGCATATACCGTACACACACAAGTGCACACACACACACTCACACTGAACCAGCCATGCTACAATCCCATGTATAACCCTGCCAACTCTTATCATTGTTCCTCTGAGTTCCTGCTGAATGACCTCACTGTAATTTAATCTGTGTGGGGCTATATGTTTGACTACACTTTACTTTAGTTTAATCAGAAGTCTCTCTTATTAGACACACAAAGGCCAGCCCAGAGGGCTGATGGAACAGCCAGAAAAAGATCCAAATGCTTGGCTATGGGCCTTGAATACTCCTAAACTCATTTACAGTTTTTTTTAACTGCTTACATACAAAATCTTTGCATGTCACTCAAATATCACAACCCCACTCCGGATCTGCAAAACCAAACACTAATTCTCAGCCTTTGACTCCATTTTCAATTTCGTAGTAATGCATTGCTTTTTGCTGTAATGCAGTAATGTAAGGCATTATCAATACAATTTCAGTAATATTTTACTCGGTACAATTCTCAGTAACTGAAGTTACTTTGCTTTTTAATCCAAAATTGAGAAATGCTCAATTGGCACCAGAGAAGATTATCCAAGAATTAAAAAAAGTAATCTATGCTGGTCCTGGAATTTGATTGCCTTGTTTAGATGACTGTAGAAAGAGAATTTGAGTTATCTCTGCCATTCATGCAACAGATCTAACATGGTTAGGCTATACTTCTCATTTCAAGCAGTGAGAATAACTAAAATGTTGCTTTTACAGACAAAGATCATAGCCATTATTCTCAAACTATTTGCATTAAGTCTATACCACTGTAAGTGGAAGGAAAGGCACAGCAATGATGAGAACCATATAAAGTCAACATACAATTTCACTATGGCTATATTTTACTATATTAAGTTGTGAATGACCTTTGGCCTTTGGGGCCTACATTGTCCCATGAGCCATAACTGCAACCATTATATTGTTCTTTTGTTAGCCTTAAGCCTAGCTCAGTCATTTTGCCATACCACATCACCTCCTGCCGTGTAATGAGCTGCATTGAACACACGAAGATCTATTGAGAACACCAAATCCATATTTCCTGTTATTTTGGTGAAAGAAATGTAAACGTATGGTAATGCCTTACAATTCAAAGACAGTAATATTGTAATGTAACGAATTACTTTGAGATGACAGTAACAAGTAATAAACTAGATGTACCGCAGAGCGGTACAAAATATGACCGCCGCCCAGTCCAGCACATTTTTTCCACAAAAATAAATCACGCTGAAAGGCCTATATGATTCTAACTGTCTCACTAAATTGCATTATGCACACTCAATTCTCACTGGTATCTGCTAGACAACAAGTACCAAAACATGATTAGTTCATAGATTTCACATGTAAAATTAATTTTATACAACCCCACCCCCATCTTGCCTGTTCATAATTCTGAGAAATTCTTGAATCGTGTGCATGTGTGCGTGTACATGTTTATGTTTATGTGTGTGGGTGTGTGTGTGTGCGTGCTTGTGTGTTTGCCTGCGAATGTGTGTTTGTGCATGTGCATGCATGCGTACATATGTCTACTGTGTGAGTATGTGTCATACGTATGAATACTCTGAATGTATGTGTGTGTGTGTGTATCTGTTTATGCACATGTGTGCACATGGAATGGGTTAACATGACCCCTGGAGGCAAACATACGGAAAAAATTGGTCATCCTAGGCCCTACGGTTCTCAAGATATTCACAGAAAACTGTGTCTGCCCTACCCTCCTTTCGGGGGTCCAGTACAGCGGGGGCTACAGATCAAAACAAAAACGATGGTTCCATGCTATCCATGTGGGGTTACATGCCCAAGTTTAGCGGTACCCTGGTCTTTCAGTGTCCCGGAATCCTTGTTGGTGTAACGGTCACTAAATGTACACATAAATTATTTTATTGTAAGGCCCCCATGAACGAAAGTTCACAAAACTTGGCATGCATTCGGAGGGTGTCATAATGATCCTACACTTTCAATTTCGTGCAGTTTTGACCATGTCAGCCAGAGATATTGTGATGAAAACACCTAATTTTTTTTGCTTTTTTAATTTTAAATAGGTGGCTATACATGAAATAAGTGGTAATGGGATGGGTTGACATGCCCCCTTGAGACCAATATACAAAAAAAAGGTGGACCTCCTAGGCCCTACGGTTCTCGAGATATTAACAGAAAACTGTCTCCGGCCACCTACAGGCCAGTTGGTGTATAGTAACATAAATTAATTTATTGTGTGGCCCCCCATGAACGGAATTCCATGAAACTTGGCGTGCATTCAGAGGGTGTCATAATGATCCTACACTTCCAATTTCGTGCAGTTTTGACTATGTTAGGTCACAGATACCTGCGATTACAACACCTCATTTTTACTTTTTTGTGTTTAACTAGGTGGCGCTATACATGAAATGAGTGGTTATGGAATGGGTTGACATGGCCCCTTGAGATCAACATACAAAAGATATTCACAGAAAACTGTGTCTGCCCTACCCTCCTTTCGGGGGGTGCAGTCCAGCGGGGGGGCTACAGATCAAAACGAAAAACGATGGTTCCATGCTATCCATATGGGGTTACATGCCCACCAAGTTTCGTCTACCCTGGTCTTTCAGTGTCCCAGGAATCCTTGACGGAAATTTGGACATGCGAAAAAGAAAAAAAAGAAAAAAAAAATAATCTGACTAAACCTATATGACCGCCGCTTCGCTGCGCGGCGGTCATAATAATGCATTACGCTTTTGAAGTAACTTGCCCAACACTGCACACAACTCTTTATCTAACATGCAATAATCTAACAGGAAGTTACTTGATTTCGTTTTTCAAACACTATCACAAAGTGCCACACTTATTAAGTCACGTCAAGTCAAGTCATTTATTTATATAGCACATTTAAAAACAACAGGGGTTGAGCCATACATCTACACAAACTAAGTGTGATTATTTGTGGCAAGACTAGTAGCAGCGACAAGAAAATAGATAAGATAAATAAAAATAAATAAGAAAAATAAAACAAGAGCAAAAACATCATTCTGTATTAAAAGCAAGTGAGAAAAAATGTATTTTAGGGATGTCCCGATATTAGCAAAAAATGCATATCAATATGGGATCGGCCTGCACGGGAAAATCCCGATCCGGACTCCCGATCCAGTTTGTTTTCAAAACTCTGGTCCGTGTTTTCCAGCGCACCGATGTAGGTAATCCATTCCAGTTTTTTTCAGCTTTCCCCCTCAAATACGGTCCGCGTTTTTCAGCACACCTAGCGACCTGTCCAGCATCCCACTTGTCTGTGCATGTCCCACTAAGAATTTAAAGTTATCGAGCAAACATTTCATGTCACAGTTGAATTAATATAGCCTAATGTTAACCGCGACCGCGAGTGTCCGCGAGACCCTCTTACTATTAAGGCTCTTATGCATGTTGCTGCTGATAGCTTTGCCTGTCTAACGAATGTTATCTCCGCGATTTAAGATTGTTTGTGTAATGTATAGGCACAGCACGCACTTTAATTTCCCTATTTTTACAATCGGCTAGCCTAACAAACGCATTTCATTTCAAAAAGCAACCTGGTCAATCGCTAACAACTAAGTGCACCTAGGCCTACAACTCTACACATCCAAAAGGTAGAAGCTTCCAGTAGGCTATCATAACTTTTTAACCGTTTAGTCTGTGCATCGGCGCAGTCTACGACGATGTGAATTAGTGACAGCTGTTGTCGCGGTAAACTTAAGCTCCTGACCTGTCTCTAAATAGTGTAGATAGGCCTACTTGCTATGTTGCTTGATTCTCTGTAATAACTGCAGCCTGTAGCCTAGGTTACTTCAGCAAACCCAGACAAGTTGTGGCATCAGTTTCGGTTTTAAAACGCAACAGTGAGAGGCCTTTTAGCGCAGTCTCACTTATCATTGATGAGCACAGGAGCAGGCTGACACCTGAGCATGTTGAAATGATCACCTTCGTGAAGAAGAATCTCCCCATCATGCTCAGACTGCAGCCAGGGCAAACAGTAGAAATTGAAGGGAGTATTGAGATGGAGCAGTAAAGTGTGAAGGAGATCGCAATACTGTAGAAGGCGTGACAGTTATTTGGGTTGTTATAGCCAATTCAGTGTGTGTGTGGTAATTTGACTATTTTCTACTCAGGTTTTGTGTGTGTTGCTTTTATATATAATGTTATATTGTTTACAATATTGTTTACACTGATGCTTTTTTAAAACCTTGGTTTACACTCTTGAGCAGAGCACTGATGCCAATTCAGTTTGTGTGGTTAACTTTAGAGCAGCTACAGAAAAAGCTCAGTTGCCACAGGTTTTAAGGCGTGTGCATGGGACAGCAAGCAGTAGTTGGTCTTGTGACCCGAGTGACCTAGAGTGTGGGGGCAGAAGTTCAGAGATGTAAGGTGGGGCTAAACCTTTAAGGCGTATTCTCACTTTTTCACACTCACTCCTCACATGTGCAAACACTACTGAACACCATTCATTCATCATTGCCTTAGTACAGACCCTTCCAAACTGTTCCTAGAAGATTTCTGGTTGAAATGTTCAAAACCAACGCAGATACTTTGAAATTAGCACACAAAGCACGTACACACTGATAGTATAAAAGTATAATATAAATGCACTTATGGCTTTTGCTTTCTCTGTGTGCAGGGCATATCAGTTTGCAAAATAGTGCAAAGTAGCCTACACATGCAATGTTGTCTTATGCTAGGCACCATGGAATACTTGGTCCTCGTCCTTCTCCACTTCACCTCCATGCCCTCATCCTTCACCTCCTCCATTTCACCTCCATGCCCTCATCCTTCACCTCCTCCATTTCACCTCCATGCCCTCATCCTTCTCCTCCTCAATTTCACCTCCAACTCCTACTCCAACTCCTCCTCCATCTCCTCCTCCATTTCACCTCCATGCCCTCATCCTTCTCCTCCTCAATTTTACCTCCAACTCCTACTCCAACTCCTCCTCCATCTCCTCCTCCATTTCACCTCCATGCCCTCATCCTTCTCCTCCTCAATTTTACCTCCAACTCCAACTCCTCCTCCATCTCCTCCTCCATTTCACCTCCATGCCCTCATCCTTCTCCTCCTCAATTTTACCTCCAACTCCTCCTCCATCTCCTCCTCCACTTCACCTCCATGCCCTCATCCATCTCCTCCTTCTTATCCTTCTTCACCTCCTCATCCTCCTCTAATTCTTATGCCTCTTTACACTCTGTCCAATATTGTCCTACTTTGTAATCCAGACCTTATGCTCACCCACCTGTGATTTATTTAGAGTGTTCTGCTCAATCTCTGATTGCTGAGTGAACTAATGATCTGAAAGTGTTTTTACATGTGTCAATGTGAGAAGACAATTTGTAAAATAGTGTATATTGTAGACACCAATGTGTTCAGTTTTGCTAGAAATGTGTTCTTAAATTGCAAACTGAGTGACTGAGTGTGAGGCAGTGAACGTGCTTACAGTTTGGCAAAGTTCATAAATGGATTAGCTACAAGTGTTACAGTTATAGTTTCAGAAATTGAGCACTGTTAGTTTTTACAAAAATAAGACACTCCCTCTGCCAAGGGGTGTCATATCAGGGCTACACTGGGTGGGCAACCAAAGCATTCTGTCCATGGAGCAAATGCTGCAACAATTAGCTTTCACTGTAATCAGTGGAACTGGGACTACACTAGATGTGAGAGCGGCGCTGTGCACATTTGAAAAAAAGTACAACTACTTCTACATTCCACGAACGGAACACTTCAGTTGCGGACCCTGCAGCCAGCCCTTGAGAGCTCTGTTCTGGAAAAGGAGCCTTTGATTCTTGAATATGAGAGAACAATGGCGTATGCAAGTGTGTGCTGAACATGCATTGAGGTTCTCTGGGATTGGCCCTTGTGTGCTGAGGCATTCTGTGACATCTCTAGTTTCCACGCAGTGACCGACATCCACAGTTGTTTAGTCCGACAGCAGAAGAATGCGGTCACCTGACTAGACTGGACACCGATGAAAATCTCTCAGCTTTTGATCTGAAAATCACACTCTTCTGTCAATCCAATTATTCCAAAAGGCTCACTGAATTTATCCGCGGATAAAAACAAAGTCAAGCCCATATCACTGTGTCAGAGTTCAAGGCTGACATTGTTTCAGAAATAATGCTTACATGTGTGAGCCCATTCCTAAAATGATACATCAGATGACACAGTCATGTCACTGGTACTGTACTTGTAGGGCTACATCTATCTAACTTGGTACAATAACAAGGTTTATTTGATCATACATGCTGTAGTGTAGCAGCCAGTCTCGTCCAACCGTGTAGCTGTTTGTGTTTGTTGTCCATCGTATTCACTATTAGTGACTCTTTGTGTGTGTATGTGTGTGTCCACAGCTACCGTTACCAGTGTCGGAGGCATTGCCCCCAGAGGACCTTTGAGGACCAGGACAGGGGTTTGTGCCAGGGATGCCCGTCCCAGTGCGCAGACTGCCGCAGCAGCACCCTCTGCCTGGCCTGCCAGCCAGGCCACTTCTTGCACGGTACGGTACAGTCAACGCCTCCTCCTTCCCTCTCTGGGTCTCTAACCGGAGGAGCATTCAAGCAGTGATCACTCGGTGTGTTTCTCCCTTATTGATCTTCTGCAGTGGTACCACTGCAATAAACCCTTCATGAAGAGTTTCATTGCCCTTCTCTGGGCTTTGAACTGCAGGAGGATTTATAAAGGTGGGGTTCTTGATTCTAGCAAACTGGATATGTTCTGCTCAACAGAAATCAAACATGACTCTCCTCCCTTCTATACTCCTGAGGCAATGTGTTGATTGGCTTGAATACTGAATGGCTCAGTCCAATGGCTCAGTTTGTTTCTCACTTACACAGGCGATCTATCAAGTGCTCTGAGGACTGTGAGGTGAATGTAGCTGATTTTGACCAAACATGTTATATAGATTATGAGAATTTACCTTTAAGTTATGACCTATCGATGCATTGCTCTGTTTTGGCCCTTGCACTGGTAATTTGGGTCATAGCTTGAGCAGTGGCTCTTTCATTTGACAGGTAAATTATTACTGAATGCAAATGAGTTCAATGCAAAACAGTGGAATGAAGAACATGCATAAAGACATGGTAAGGAAGGCCATTTATGGGGTAACAAGGATGTTACAGTAATACTATGTTACAACGGTGTTGTCAGACCCATATGTGTATAGATGGATAGATAGATCCATCTATAGTATAGGCCTAGGCCCTTTAGCCTAGGCCTATACTTACTGTTCAGCTGTCAGATAGTGAGGCTATTCAGTTTTCACGTTTTTATGAACTTGAAAATTGAGTCAAAGGCTGAATACTAGTGTGTAGTTTTGCAGATTTTGTATTGGGTTATGGCATTATATGGGGTAATGGGGTTATAGTGACATGTGTACTGAAAAAAAAAACATAATAATTTTTATGTAGAAGTCGTGATAGTTGTTGATTAAACAAGTCTGCCCTCTGCTGGTTACTGTAGTAATTATCCTTGAGTTACTATTTCTGTTTAGAGAAATTTAGAGAGCCTAGGTTTTGTAGACATGCAGTTAAATGGGGGTCCATTACTACCAGGCAGGGACCATGTCTTGGATATTATCTTCATCTAACACAGGCACTGCCACTGGGATAGCAAGGGCAGAAGCCTGTATCTTTTAAAATTGTTGGCTGGCATTAGCTCCCCTTGGTGAAATGCACTCAGCAGGCCTAGCTTAGCATTAAAGGCTAGTGACTGTGAATGTAAGTCTAAGGCTTTTAGGCTTGTATTGTGAATGATAAATAGAAAATGATTAATGGCCTTGATTTTTATGTTTTAAAATGTGACATGCTATGTTCTCCTTCCTTCCTTCCTTCCTTCCTTCCTTCCTTCCTTCCTTCCTTCCTTCATTCATTTATTCATTTATTTACCCATCCCGTGTCAGGTTTTGACTGTGTGAAAGAGTGTCCCGAGGGCACGTTTGGAGATGGCAGCGGGTGGCGTTGCCAGTCCTGCCACACGTCCTGTCAGACGTGCCACGGCCCACACATGAGGGACTGCGACCTGTGCCCAAGTGGCACCCTGCCCGTTTACGGCCAGTGCCCTGTGCCCTGCCAACAGGGACAATATTTTGACGGTGAGTGCAGCCATGGACGGATTATGAGCCACTGGGCACTGACATGAAAAGGGCCCCCCTGCCCACCTCAGAAAGTTAGAACATGTCCACATATGACATTACACATACATGTCGTTAAACCAAACACACACAAGAGTAAAATCTACTATCCAATGTACAATGTACATTTTTTTGAGAGTAAGTAAAAATAATAAGACAAAGGGCCCAAGGAGCACAGAATCTCCCAGCAGAAAGCTTCATTAAAGCAGGGACTGATATGGGCAAGACCTTGACCAACAGCTACAGTTGTAATACTAATTCAAAGTGAGTTATTCAGTATACTTGCATGGAACTTACGTAAACACTACTCAAAATTGATCACAACAAGTGTCAAAAATTAAATTCAAATATAGCAGACATGTCATTGACAGACATCCCAAGTCTCCCGGAAGTTCCGGGAGTTTTCCGCATATAGCGGCTCCCTGACACCTGCAAATTAGATAAAATCAGAGAATGTCTAATAAGGGGAAAACTGCCACTCTCGGGAAACTTCTGGTTTCTGAACTGGTTGCAGTTCCTGTTATGGTTCCACGTGAGGGCGCTCACGAATAAGTGCAGAATGAATGGAGATCTATGGAGCTGTACCCCTCAAAATCCACTTTTCTCGGGATATCATTTTTTGTCTAGAAATTTGAATGTTGCATTCGAAAGAGGGGGCAGAGAAAATACACACCGCTAAGTATTATATTTTTTGAGTCACTTATTTGTTCTAAAAAGCCTTTCAAATGCGTCAATGACGTCATGCGAGGTGGGGGACGAGGAAAAAAAAATGCGAAGAGCAAAGCAAAGTAGTCTGTAGGCCTGGGCCAGGTAGGCTCGTTCAGTAATCCATCCCTTAAACGCCTTCTGTTCATGATGATGTCTAGCCAAAGTTTGCAATTGCAACATACAACACCCCTGTTTTCAGACGCGATACTGTAGTGGTTCTCCGGTCGCTCTGCTCTGTTTTAAGTAGGCTATGCACCGAGCCTAGTTTTGGCAGATGGCGCTCTCTTGGTCGCCTCTGAAAGCAGTGTCGTTGCCGTGGAAATCCGAGATAACAACTCAACATGTTGACTCAACTGACAAATAGAGGCAACGCAAACAAATAAAAAGTCTAAAGTCTAGGCTAGGCTATTAGGATGTGATATGATAAAGCAGACCTTGCATTGTGCAGGCTATAGGAGGATATACGCTACAGTGAATTCAAACACAGTAGGCTATATGCCAGGGTGTTGTTTTGAAAGTCAGGTCTTCAATTCTAACTCTTATTTTACAAAACTAACCACGAAGAACATGTTCCTAAATTAATGTCAGCATCTGCGTTACAGTTTTTTATGATTGCTTAAAAACTAAAATCAAAAGTATTCCACAGTTAGCGAAATCTTACACTCAAGGAGCAAAACATCCGCCTAGATTTGCACAATAAGCACATTATCAGCCTCACACTTTTTGCAAAACACTACATACATTGATTTATGTACTTTTCTCACTTTAGACAGAAATCTCCGATAATGTCTCCTCTTTCTGATTTCAAGGCACTATCTTTCAAAATACATACCCATAAACCAATTGATTAAAGTAAAGTCTTTTATTAAAGTATAAGTATAAGAATAGTATAGTATAGTTAAAGTATTTTAAAGGTGTAAACATAGTGAACTTTTAGGTGCACTGCAAGTGAACTTCAAGGTTCAAGGTGTCTTTATTATCTCCAAGGGGCAATTTGTTATGCAGCCAGCAGAGAGAGCATATTCATAAACAGACATACAACATGAGGGCTCACCAAAACAGTGGACATAAAATACAACATAAAGTAAACTATAAATATAAAAACATAAGAACATAATAAATACTACTTGTAAAAACCCTCAAATGAGAGTGTTTAAAAACCTGGTGACTGGGTATACAGTGGGCAGTGCTTCGATTTGGCCAGCTTCACTCGCGGTCCGCGCGTGGGATCACGCGGTATCACGCGACTTTAATTTGTATTTTTCCAGTGAGACGCTGCAACAACCCAAACAACCGTAGATGGCTCAAGTGAGCAGGGTGTCTCAAAAAAAGAAATGGAGCCTGGAAAACCCTACACAGACTTCACTACAGACTTTAGCAGACTGGTTTAGAAATAATGTAATAGCCAGAAATATGCCTGCCCTGCCCTAATAAAGAAATATTTGGTTAACTGCGAAAGTGAATCCCGCTTGCAGCCGTAGAGACGCAGGACAAATTAAACATTCTGGTTTTCTCCGAGTGCAACGATGATAGACAGACATCATTTGGACAAAATATAGAGTATTAACCTCCGTTGCTCAGCCAAATGCCTTCCTGTTACGTCCTGTTATCACGGAGTTACAGGCGATAAACGATTTTTGATGGTCACAAGTTTACTTCATTAGGGACTGTTCGTTATTTATTTAAGGGGCTACCGGAGGAGTTTTGGGAGCATTAGTCCAAAAAGACGTGACCCTCCCTCGCCAGCAATACATTTTTCTATGACCCTCCAAAGTGATTATGAAAAAAATCACTGTCAACTTTTTCCGGGGTTTATCGCCTACTGTATTTTAACGTTTTCACATATTTGGCCATAAGCCGTTTATCATAGGCTATCACGAAACCAAACTACAAAGGCGAACACTTTAACAGGAGGAATTAATTGGGCATGAATCATGCTGAACGCTATTTCGCTACCTTAGAATAATAAGGTTCTATCTGCGTTTTGAGTAGGTACAACCGGGACGATTGAAACGGGGACGAATGAAACATTCCGGTTTTCTCCGAGTGCAACGATGATAGACAGTTTGGACAAAACATGGAGCATATTAACCTCCGTTGCTCAGCCAAATGCCTTCCTGTTACGTCCTGGTATCACAGAGTTACAAGCGATAAACGGTTTTTGATGGTCAAGTTTACTTCATTAGCGGTTAATTTTTTTGGATTATTAAAGAGTGTTTTTCATTTAAAGGTTTGACTTTGTGCTTATTCAGTAGAGCATTTAGTGCTCTCCCCAATCCCAGACGTTCACAGTGCATGTTTGTTTGTAATGGATGCAACCGCGAGATAGGCTATGCGTTTGACAATGAGTTGTTAACAGAACCAAGACATATAGCCCAGCAGCAATCTAGGGACTGATCGTTATTTATTGAAGGGGCCACCGGAGGAATTTTGAGTGCTTCAGTTGGAAGTTGCATGACCCTCTCTTGTCTGCTAGAAATTGTTCAATGACCCTCCGACAGAATTGTTAAAAAAGACATGACCCTCCCCTGCCAATTGTCTTCCGCATGCTACCAGTCCTTCCTTTTCAAATGTGTTGCGCCTGTTTGCACAATTTCACAAATAATCATATGTGATTAATAGTATGACAAAAAATCCCTGTGCAGAATGAATCAGCATGGGGACCGAAACAACGCATGCCAACTTTTTCCGTGTTTATCACGTATTTTAACTTTCCCCCGCTGTCTTGCCGCTTTTAATGTTTTCCCCGTAGAAAATCCCATATTTTAATACTCTCATAACAGCCCTGCCATCGGGCCTGTCTCTGTGTTGCCCTGTTGCTACCCCTTGCCCTTCCAACGAAACAGATGTCTTCAAATCATCGTTTTCCTTTGCTTGAAGGCTTAACTTAGAGTGATGTTAACCTATTTAAGTTTAACGGGCGCGATTGTCGTGGAGAGCACGATTCATTGGCTTGCATGTTCGGCCTTGTGTTCACGCGCGCACCTGAGGCTACTCAGTTGCAAGAGAAATAATTTCCCCTGTTTGTATGTTCACTGCAGGTTGGCCTACCATAACTTACCAACTCTGCACTGTAGACTGGCTATTTATATTTTTCTGTGAAATAAGCAAATGTATTTGTTCAACTTTATGAAGCAGAATTACGATAGGGTACTTGGAACATAATACATTTGACAAAGGACAGATGAATGTTGCTAGTGACAAAATATTAACTTTCAGTGTTTTACGATGTCTTTGTCATGGGGAAGTGTTTTTCCCCATGCATTTATTCTAGGTTACTGTCAGTGACTGCCGTGGAGAGAAGCGGGTTCTGTGTTTTTCGCTCATGTCAGTGACTGACGCGCAGAGAAGCGGGGTCTGTGTTGTGTTGTGTTGCGTTATGTTAATTTATTTTCATTGGGCATACCGTGCGTGTCGTCCCACAGTTCTTCAGTTCTGACAAAGCCAAAATTACTCCTTTTGAAACAATGAGTGCAGGAAGCGCGTTTGTATGGTTATATTGCTTGACGGGGGTCCCAAGCAGCTTTCAGCCATAAGGCTACTTTGAGAACATTTCAATTCACCCGACACTAATATTCAAAATGTTGAAAACTATTTCGCATAGCCTATAAAGCAGTTTAATTAAATGGAATGTTAGTTGTAAACAAACAAGCTACTTGGTGAGGCTTGGCCTCACAGATGCTTCGTGCCTTAGATGGCAGGAAAAATCTTCATGATAGGCCTATTAACTAACCACCCGATTCCGCTTGGCTGGGGAAGGGGGCCATCAGACAATTGTGCCCAGATAATCCGGCCCTTCCCCCAAAAAATCACACCTTCCCACCTCTGACATCTTAAAAGAAGTCAAGAGGACTCCTTACTCACAGACCTATTCACAAACCTGCGGTTTTGAAATCCTATGCAGCTACAGGAGCTTCCAATCGCGAGGAAGCAATTTTGCATTGTAGGCATAACTAACATGCAATAACGCCGCCAACAACAACCAAAACTAGGCTAATCATTGTCAACATGTAAATTAAATGTAACATTAGTGTGAATCAAATTAAAATGTTCTCTTTTGCAAACGTAGGCATAGTAACAGAATAATTTAATAATGTTACAAAGATACTACATCAATCCGTTTGTTTCATTGGGCTACTAGGCTATTTGTTTTGCCTTGATTCATTTAGGCTAGGCCTTTTTTATTCAGGGGCCAGATTCACAAAGAATTTTAAGGCTAAAAGTAGCTCTAACTGGCGAATTTAGGAGCAACTCCTAAAAAATAATGGGCGTGTCACTCCTAACTTCAGGACTCCTAATTTTTTTTCAAAAGTAATTCACGAAGCATTTTAGACCTAAATGTAGCACCTAAGTCTGGGACAGCTTAAGTCGAGAGGACTCCTAACTCACTAAGACCTATTCATAAACAGCTTTTCTGTGGCATTTTACGTTGCAATGTTTTGAAATAGCCTATGTGCAACAGGAGCTTCCAATCGCAAGGGAACAATTTTGCATTCATAAAAGGGATGCAATAACGCTGATGATCATTGTTATTTAAGAACATGCAGTGTGCGTAGGGTACCAAAACATCTTGCTCGTAAAAAAGCATCATAACGCACATTCTGGCGGGTCTGTTATTTACTGTAGGCTGCGCAAACCACATGCCTTTATTTTGGGCAAGCCTGCATTCATTCATTCATTCAACCTTTATTTATTCTCGGAGGGTCATTGAGGGAAGCCCTCATTTTCAATGAAGCCGAAATTACAGAAGCGAAGCAAAGCGCTCCACAAACAAGACAACATTCGAGGCCTTCTGTTGAAGAATTTTATATAAAGCCTGCGCTGACAGTAATCCTCCTGCCCCTGATAGGCCTACCACAGCTGTGGATAGTGTGGAGTGTTCAAGTAATAACACAATCCAATGTGTGTCTCAATTGTCCCCCGCTGACCACCTCACACATTTCTCTAGATTTTGCAACGAACTTACATGACACAATGCCATAAAATATGCCAGTTTTAGGACACAGAATAATAATTGTTTGTAATGATACCAGGTAGGCCAGGTATTGTCGAAGGTGCATGGTGAAGTGAAATTCTTACTTTGGAAAACAAACATTTGCCGATATCATCGCCGATCATCAGAATATTGCAACAGATTCTGTGTTCTGGACTGTAGGTAACTTGTTAAGCCAGTGGTTCTCAAACTTTTATTTCATTCCCCACTTTGATCAAGGGGCATGACTGATGATAGTGGAGATAACGTGTTATCCCGAGGCTTTTGCAAGTCAAGCGTCTTCGACGGTAGTCTATTAAAAATATAAGTTTTCGATGTCCCCAAACGGAGAGCCATACTTTATTGTTTTTAACGATCTCTATGTTACTCACAAAAATGTAGGCATGGGGACATGATGAAGTAGGTTATCCAACTGTCGTGTGTTAAATTATTGTGATTCACGAGCCAGTGGTTTTCAAACATTATCGTGACTTCGGACATCTAACTAAAATGCAACAGGCTCATATCGTCCTCGTGATTAGCAAAATGAGGACCAGTGTTTTGTCAAATTGCAAATAGCTATTCGTTTTAACTATTTTTTTTACAAAAAGCACTTCATACTATCTTAATCTTGGAATATGGGGAGGGAAGTGGCGCGTGTCTGCAGTCAGCCAAATATGAATGTAATTCTGCGGCATAAAGCAGATGTAATTGTTTATTGTACAGAAAAATAAAAATGACATGTCAAGCAGTCAATTGACTACATTGCAGTCAAGAAGTAGGCCAAATTAATTCTACTAAACCAAAACGTGGGTCATAGTTGTCTAAGCCTCTATTAGTAGCCTGTTAAAAACGCCGCCAGATAGTATTAAATCGGCAACAACATTGTTTTCTGCAGAAGCCTACCCAAGGCTACAGATTAATTCTGAACAGTTATTTCTCTACTGGCTCAATTATCACACCACTGTTTTGATTTATGTAGTTGCGTTAACCCCAACACTGACAATAATGTAGACAGCAAATTTCGATTTCGATTTTCGTGTAGTCAAGCCTTAAGCCATACCCAAGTAGCCTAAATCGAGGTAATGTTTAATTATGCATGATTTATTTTGTTATTGAATTCGTAGGCTGGGATTACTCTCGGCAACAATTATGTAAGGGACGGCAGGCAGAGCGATGTACAGTGGCAGAGCGACGCACAGTGGCTGAAAGTGGTACTAAAGCTTCACGCAGCTTCACGCCGCGTAATGCGCGAATGAAGTGGTCATTTGAAAGCGATGCCCACTGTAAAATAGTTCTTGTATCTATTTGTCTTACATCTGTTGGACACAGGCTTTTTTGAGTGTTCTGTTCTTATGCAGGGAAGGAATGTTAACTAAGGTAGCCCCAGCAATCTTGCTACATTCGTTAAACTCTACTATGGAGACATTTTTTGTTCTTCAGAGTTAAAGACCCATATACCAGCAAATAAAAGAAAAAGTGGTAACACTTTATAATAACTACACACAATTCATCATTTATTAAGCCTTTGTTACTTATTAGTTAATGGTTTGTTCATCATTAGTAATTTCTAATTTATCATCAGTAAAGCATTTGTTCACAGTTATAAATAGTTTGTTCATAGTAAATAAGCCTATATCTTAAATATGTTTATACATTATTGTTAATACTTAATAAATGATGCAATAATATTTTTTTTGATTAAGTAATATTTCCATTATTTAACAGTACACATGTACTAATGATTAGTTAGGGTGAGGATACATATTTTATAAACCACTTTCTAATACTATAATTAATAATTAACTCAGAAGTTACAAGTGGTTAGTTAATGATATTTTGTGAGCTCATCTAAAGTGAGGATGTTTTATGCCTTGCAACACATTTACAAATGAGTTATAAAGTTTACACTTGCATTTATTCATTTAGCCGACACTTTCACCCAAAGCGACTTACACATGTCAATGAAATTAAAGGGCAAGGCCACATTGGTGGACGCTGGGGTTTGAACCCCCAACGTTATGGGTTACTGCATGTTAACCCGGTTCCCTATCCACTACACTACCTCTACCCAGTGGTATTACAACAGTCAATTAAAAAATGTTATGTCAATGGCCTTCAATTTAATTGACATGTGTACGTCGCTTGTCTGCTAAATGAATGTGTGTTGCAAGGCATAGAAAGTCCTCACTTTAGATACTGTAAGCTCACAAAATATCATTAACTAACCACTTGTAACCCCTGAGTTAATCATGAATTATAGTATTAGGAAGTGGTTTATAAAATATGTATCCTCACCCTAACTAAACTAACTCATTAGTGCATGTGTATATTGCATAATTTATTAACAATAAATAAGTATTAACAATAATTCATAAACATATTTTAGATATAGGCTTATTTACTATGAACAAACTATTTATAACTGTGTGTCACAAATTTATGAGAATTAACATAGGAACAATGCTTTACAAATGATGAACAAAGCATTTTGTAATAGTTTGCAACTGGTTTATAATAAGAAAATTATTTCATTATAAGTGGTTGTTTCATTACTTATTAAGTATAAATCATGTACTTACAAACATATTTTGGATAGGCTTATTTACTGTGAACAAACCATTTATAATTGTGTGAACAAATGCTTTACTGATGATAAATTATGTATGAACAAGAAATTACTAATGATGAACGAACCATTAACTAATAAGTAACAAAGGCTTAATAAATGATAAATTGTGTGTAGTTATCATAAAGTGTTACCGAAAAAAAGGTAGAACAGATTCAATCAAACAACAGTAAAACATCTTCATAAAAGTGCTGTCCACACTCAAATGTGAGTTTACGGTAAAAGTACATGCCTTGGTGAGCTTTCTTACACACATTGTCGAAAACACAACTACTGGGTTCAAAAATCAGTCTAAACACTGGGCTACAGGTGATCCCTTGTCAACAACAGAAATGTTATGCAATGTAGCACAGAGAGGAAGAGAAAGAAGAGACACTGTTTTACAAAAAAGTGTTTATGAAATAGAAAACTGTCTGTAAATTAGTGTATAGGTTTGCAGATGTCGTATGGGGTTATGGTATTAGGGAAATGGGGTTATAATGATATATTTACTGTAAAAAAAAATGTATGATATGATATGCAATGATTTTGTGTGTAAGTAGTTGTACTTCACAATGTGGAGAGAATTTTTTTTTGCATTGAGTAGAAAAACCTGATTTGTCTAATGTGTTTTGTGTTGAGTATATTTAGTGTGTAACCGATTCAGACATAATCAGGTCATATGGTGGATGTGTTTGTGATATGATAAGATACTCGAGTTTTGATAAATAATTGTATAGTTTGGACTCAAGTGTTTCATTTAAAAAAAATCTGACAAATTCTACTTGGGTGTGGTGTTGTGTTAATTGTGTGTAGTGTTTTGGAAAAACGGGCCCTGTTTTAGCTATTGAAGCTATTGAAAAAAAACCTGTAAATCCAGTCAAATTAATAGTATGCAGTGTAGTTTTGTTGCAGGGAAAAGAATACTGATCTCAAATAGAAGTATTCTTTGTCTTTTTCTTGTCAGTGTTGACATTATGAAATTCCTTTCTTTAAAAGGAATTGACAGTGAATGCCATTACTGTGACGTGTCATGCAAAACGTGTTTTGGTCCAAAGGCTCTAGACTGTTCATCATGCTTTACAGGTAAGTGCACAAATAACTAGATGTACCGCATAGCGGTACAAAATATGACCGCCGCTCAGTTCTGTACATCCGTTCCGCGAAAATAAATCACACTTCAATTTGTCTCCATATTTTACTCCATCCCCCACTCTTGAAACTTTTGTGTATGCTTGTTTGGCATGCCTGAGTGTGTGTGTGCGGCTGCACAGAAAGTAGCCTACTGGTGCTGAAAAGGTGAATAGATTGTAGAATAGCCAAAGAAGATGTAGCATTGTTATAAAACCTTTAAAATCTCTAAACAATCACAAGTAGGGCAGTTCATCACAGTTCATCCATTGCAACTGGATTGATGAAAGGTCACTTACACCTGTAGGCTACATTGTATTTGGGAAAAGCAAAAGGTATCAGCATAATGTTATTTATTTATTTATTTTTATGTATTTATAAACAAAAACATCTGTCAGTTCCATGCCGTTTTCAACAGCTATCAAAAACAAAGGTCATTTTGGATGGATGGATTTTTTTGAAATGTTTCTTCTTCTACATAAGATTTTAGTCATCTTTAGTTCATGTAATACTTTATTGTCAATGCACAAATTAAGTAACAGTAGTCTGAAACGTTATTGTTAATGCACAAATTAAGTAACAGTAGCCTAGTCTGAAACAAAATGCTGTTTTACATCTAACCAGTGGTGCAAATAACTGACATGTCCAAATGGGCCTTGATGAAATGCGTCGCTAGACTGTTCATACACATTTTAACGGGCCAAAGTTGAAGAGCTTTTGTCCGTTATTGTTTGTGCAAATATAGGCTGATTCATGTTCCCTTGCATTGTTTAACTGAGGTCCATGGCTAGTCTGGCTTTCATCAGACCAAGCTCAATCTTTTAAGAAATCAAAAAATAAATAGCGGGCAGATCAGGCTGGGTTCACCCAGCCTAGTCCATAGGCACCCGATATTGTTTAATTTTCCGATTGAGATATACACGCTCTGGCTATTCTAAATACAAAAATGCATCAGGGAGTTATGACAAAACGGTAACTAACAAACTAGATCCTAATAGAAAGCTGTTAGCTTCCCTAAGCTACAGGTAGGATTATAAGGTAGGCCTATTTACAACATAAATTGTCAATAGGCTATGCTGGCGACATAAATAAAATCTCCTTTGGAAACCAATGGTTTACGCCTTACAGTATCAAGCGGACTTAAACTGTCATATCGTGGCGAAAAGTTGTAATAACATTCACGCAGCTCCATGAGTCAAGGAAAGCCTTGAACGAAGTAGCCACTTCTAAATGGGACCCACTACACAGTAGCTTAAGGTGTGTTGCTAAAGCAGCCATAATGAAATGAAGGTGTCATTGTTTGGATACTTCACACACACGTGCTTTTTAATTTCACAGACTACAACTACCAAGCTGTAATCAAAGCACATCGATTCCCCTCTCACACCCTGCACGCACTTAAAACAAAATAAACAGGCGCCTCAGTCTCACGCATGTATAGGCAAAACTGTATCAGACCGGTGTAACGTTGGTAAATCTTCCATTGCACAGAATGATTTTGTAGCACGCAATAATAAATGACAGTCGAAAGATACAAACAGTGCTGCTATCAATTTGTTTGGTATAACCGCATTTATAGTTTTCTACAAATGCAATCAATCAAATGCCTCCATCACTCAACCAACGCTAACGGTAACATTACCTAGGTCCTTATTGATATTACAAGATTAACGTACCTGCAGTAAAAACCAAGCATAAACATCCTTGTACTTTGTACAAATGTACTTTCGTTCATGGGGGGCCTTACAATAAAATAATTTATGTGTACATTTAGTGACGTACACCAACAAGGATTCCGGGACACTGAAAGACCGGGTACACAAAACTTGGTGGGCATGTACCCCACATGGATAGCATGGAACCGTCATTCTTCGTTTTGATCTGTAGCCCCCCTCCGGTGGACTGGACCCCCCGAAAGGAGGGTAGGGCAGACACAGTTCTATGTGAATATCTTGAGAACTGTAGGGCCTAGGATGACCAATTTTTTCCGTATGTTTGCCTCCAGGGGTCATGTTAACCCATTCCATGTGCACACATGTGCATAAACAGATACACACACACGCACACACATACATTTACAGTAATCATACGTATGACACATACTCACACAGTAGACATATGTACGCATGCATGCACATGCACAAACACACATACGCAGGCAAACACACAAGCACGCACATACACACACACACCCACACACATAAACATAAATTTGTACACGCACACATGCACACAATTCAAGAATTTTTCCCGTCATCTACTCCCTGAATTTTTGGTCATTGATACCGGGACACCGAACCACCGGGTACATGAAATTTGGTGGGTATGTAGCCCCACTAGACTTTACGGAAAAATTTCATTTTTAGTCCCGGGGACCACCACCAATCCCCGTGCTGGGCCCCCTGAACCGCAAAAAAAAACAGTATTTCCTAAATAACTACCTGAACCGTGGCACTGAGGATGAAGAATCTTTTATGGTATGTTGGTCTCAAGGGCCCACATCAACCTGGCTCATAATCACTCATTTGTGATTTGCACCCCACCCCGGTAAAAATGAAAATGCAATATTATTCTGCTTTAATCGCCCTATCTTCAGTTAAGATGTTCAGAACTGCACCAAATGTTATGTGTATGATTGACCTGGCATTCTCGGGGGGTATGCCAAGTTTAAGTAAATTTCATCCATTGGGGGTCTAAAAATTAGGTTATGTGTACATTTAGTGACTGTACACTCATTGGCCTGTAAATGGTGGTGCACACATATACACATGCACACACACAGGCACCCACATACTATCGGTATTAGAACGGCCGATACATAATTACAAATTCAGTAGGATTAAAAGAAAGCCAAAATAAATATTCATCATCATCATCATGGCTGCATTTTCAGTATTGGCGAAGTAGTCGTTTGTCCACTAGATGGCGCGATCGTTGCAGTGAGGCGTAATTTTGTTGGAAGTTAAAAGTGGGTTGGAAAAACAATGGACGCTTCATACAAGGACTGTAATTTACGCAGCGAACATCTAATAAGGATAGGACGATGTTCACATGAAGTGTAATTCCCATTTCTTCTTGAAGCCGAAATAAATCTGAGGATGTTTATCGGACATGCTTGGTTTTTACTGCAGGTACGGTAATCTTGTAATATCAATAAGGACCTAGGTAATGTTACCGTCTATGTTAATGTCTGTGAAATTAAAAAGCACGTGTGTGTGAAGTATCCAAACAATGACACCTTCATTTCATTATGGCTGCAAAACACCTTATGCTACTGTGTAGTGGGTCCCATTTAGAAGTGGCTACTTCATTCGCGCTTTCCTTGACTCATGGAGCTGCGTGAATGTTATTACAACTTTTTGCCACGATATGACAGTTTAAGTCCGGCTTGATACTGTAAAGCGAAGCCATTGGTTTCCAAAGGAGATTTTATTTGTGTCGCCAGCATAGCCTATTGACAATTTATGTTGTAAATAGGCCTACCTTATAATCCTACCTGTAGCTTAGGGAAGCTAACAGCTTTCTATTAGGATCTAGTTTGTTAGTTAACGTTTTGTCATAACTCCCTGATGCATTTTTGCATTTAGAATAGCCAGAGCGTGTATATCTCAATCGGAAAATTAAACAATATCGGGTGCCTATGGACTAGGCTGGGTGAACCCAGCCTGATCTGCCCGCTATTTATTTTTTGATTTCTTAAAAGATTGAGCTTGGTCTGATGAAAGCCAGACTAGCCATGGACCTCAGTTAAACAATGCAAGGGAACATGAATCAGCCTATATTTGCACTAACAATAACGGACAAAAGCTCTTCAACTTTGGCCCGTTAAAATGTGTATGAACAGTCTAGCGACGCATTTCATCAAGGCCCATTTGGACATGTCAATTATTTGCACCACTGGTTAGATGTAAAACAGCATTTCGTTTCAGACTAGGCTACTGTTACTTAATTTGTGCATTAACAATAACGTTTCAGACTACTGTTACTTAATTTGTGCATTGACAATAAAGTATTACATGAACTAAAGATGACTAAAATCTTATGTAGAAGAAGAAACATTCACAAAAAATCCATCCATCCAAAAATGACCTTTGTTTTTGATAGCTGTTGAAAACGGCATGGAACTGACAGAGATGTTTTTGTTTAAAAATACATAAAAAAATAAATAAATAAATAAATAACATTATGCTGATACCTTTTGCTTTTCCCAAATACAATGTAGCCTACAGGTGTAAGTGACCTTTCATCAATCCAGTTGCAATGGATGAACTGTGATGAACTGCCCTACTTGTGATTGTTTAGAGATTTTAAAGGTTTTATAACAATGCTACATCTTCTTTGGCTATTCTACAATCTATTCACCTTTTCAGCACCAGTAGGCTACTTTTTGTGCAGCCGCACACACACACTCAGGCATGCCAAACAAGCATACACAAAAGTTTCAAGAATGGGGGATGGAGTAAAATATGGAGACAAATTGAAGTGTGATTTATTTTCGCGGAACGGATGTACAGGACTGAGCGGCGGTCATATTTTGTACCGCTATGCGGTACATCTAGTTAACCATTATTTTAAAAGGAACTTTCCAGACCAAAAACAACCTAGGGTCTATTTTCAGAAGCTAACAGGTTAAACATTTGTTTGAGCGCATAATTATGTTAATTGGAGGAGTTTTTTCAGCAAGAATGTAATTTGCATTAACTCCAAATTGTCTTACAGTGAAAGCGAACCGGGCATAAACTCACGTCAAAAACAAACTATTTTACACCACTGACAATGTTCAAAATAGAATGACACTTTTATAGTAGTGTGGTGAGGTGTTCTACAGATAAATCAAAGTATTGTAAACGTTGTAAGTGTTTCGAGAGGTTATAAAAATGTTATTTTATGAAGGTTGTGTTTTTACCCTACCTTTGCTGTCTTCCTGTCACGGCCACCTTGAGGGAAGGTACTTGTAAAAACACTCAAATGAGAGTGTTTAAAAACCTGGTGACTGGGTATAAAAGAATTCTTGTATCTATTTGTCTTACATCTGTTGGACACAGGTTTTTTTGAGTGCTCTGTTCTTATGCAGGGAAGGAATGTTAACTAAGGTAGCCCCAGCAATCTTACTACATTCGTTAACTCTACTATAGATGGATTTTTTGTTCTTCAGAGTTAAAGACCCATATACCAGCAAATAAAAGAAAAAGTAAGAACAGATTCAATCAAACAACAGTAAAACATCTTCATAAAAGTGCTGTCCACATTCAAATGTCTGAGTTTACGGTAAAAGTACATGCCTTGGTGAGCTTTCTTACACACATTGTCAACCTGATGCTCAAATGTTAGTTTGTTGTCAATCACAGTCCTAAGATATTTATATTTCTGAACAGTTTCCACAGCCTGACCATTAATGACATCAGGGGAGATGGTATCCTGTTTTTTCCTAAAATCAATCAATCATCTCCTTGGTCTTACTAACATTGATATCTAAAAAGGATGAATTACACCATGAACTAGAAAAGCATTTCCTGAAGGAAATACAGTGCATGAAAATGCAAAAATATAATGTATAAATATATATGGTTAAATTATTTGCTTGGTAGATAAGGTTTAATATAGTTGGAATGACTAAACAGTTAAAAAGGGTGATAATTTAATAAGGTAGATAGTTGACGATAACTAACAGTTGGAATGGCCCCAATGTTTGCTAGCAGTTATGCTAACTATGTTAACAAAGATAATAATGTTAACCAAGTTACTTAACTTAGTTAACTTAGCTAATGTTTTCAGTTTTAGTAGATATGCTAACTAACATGTTAGCAATGCTAACTATGCTAACCATGTGACTTAGTTAACCTAGCTAATCATTTTTAGTAGCTAAGCTAACTATGCTAATTAACATGCTAACAATGTTAAAATGTTAACTATGTTAACTAGCATGCTAACTATGCTAACCATATGACTTAGCTAACTTAGCTAATCATTTTCAGCAGTTTTGTTAAAAATGCTAACAATGTTAGCAATGCTAACATGCTAACTATTGTATGCTAACCATGCCAACTAGCTACAGTGGGTAGGAGTCATAGCTGAACTACTGAACAGTTAAAAAGTTCAGTAGTTTAAAGGGTTAAATTGTTTAACAGTGAAATATTGTAGTGAGGACTTTTATTTTGAAACAGTTTTTGGGTGAGGAAGCAGTTGAACAGGATGTGTAGTCTTAATAGAGCCAGTTTGTATGCTTAAAGCCTGAGACTGGCAGTTGATCCAGGTGGCCTGAACACCTGCCATAGGATTCTAATTGCTTAACGGCTCTATTGTGATGTCATCAGCCCATGTTAAGTCTATGGGGAAATTCTGAACAGTTTTTAATTAATAGTTTAAAAAGTATAAAAGTTACAAAGCTGAAAAATACATAGCACTCTTGTCCTAAGTAAGACCTACGTAACATAGTTTGAATGAAGTTTCTACGTTAAACGGTTGAAGCTGCATTAAACGTGTTAGAAGACAGTACAGTGCATTTTCATGCACTGTAATTACACTAGTTGATAAAATCTGACACCACAGGGCCGTGGCCATGATCATCTGAATTGAAAAAGAGACACAATGACAGAGTCGTCAGCAAACTTGATAACATGTCGTCTTGGATGTTGGCTTTAGCACATATTTATATATAAAACAAATAAAAGAGGTGAGAGGATGCAGCCCTATGGTGAACCAGTGGAAGAGATAAGAACATCAGATAAAACATTATTGACCTTCACATGCTGGGAAACTGACAGTTATAGAAATCGTAAGTTATGCATGTAACTATGGATCTGTGAGACCGAGGGATGACCGTCACTACGGTCTAAAAAAGGAATGATCACCTTCGTTCTGCCTATCACGAGACCATATGTCAAACAAAGTCATGCCCATGACCTCCGGAAGCAGAACGACTCGAGCTTGTAAATAGCGGAGATTGCTCCCGGTTCAGTCTCCTACCTTGAGCTCAGGATGGTCCGAAGACAAGGATAGTGATATGTCATCCCTCGGTCTCACAGATCCATAGTTACATCGTAACTTACGATCTGTT
Source organism: Alosa alosa (assembly GCF_017589495.1). Classification (NCBI taxonomy): domain Eukaryota; kingdom Metazoa; phylum Chordata; class Actinopteri; order Clupeiformes; family Clupeidae; genus Alosa; species Alosa alosa. The sequence continues at coordinate 8,368,563 of NC_063199.1, forward strand.
TCGACCTCACTCTGACCGTCACTACGGTCTAAAAAGGGATGACACATACCAAAAAAGTCACGAGGAGCTCTAAGCTAACCATTAAAACCTCGCCGGTCACGGACATGAGGGCAGCGCCGCCAACCGGAGCTGGGCGAAAGGACGCCCACCCTATAAAACCTGGTAAAAGTGCAAGGCGCGCCCATGAAGCCGCTGCACAGATATCGCTTGCTGGTACCCCCTAAGGGCAGCCCAAGACGTAGCCATACTCCTGGTGGAGGAGCCCTTGTACCCGGCGGGACCGCATTCCCAGAGTCTGGTAGGCATGGGAAATAACCTCAACCAGCCAATCGACAGCCGCTGTTTGGAAAGCGGTAGTCCCTGCTTCACGCCCCCCATAACAGACAAAAAAAGTTGAGTGTGTTCCCTCCTCAACGACTGCGTGACGGGCCAGATAAGCTCTCAAAGCCCTGACTGGGCACAGAGTGAGCAACTTGTCGCTCTGCCTGTGAGGCAGCAGACGGCTGGAATTGGGTCAGCTCCAGAACCTGGTTGATAGACTGCTGACTTAGAACCTTAGGCAGGAAGGCTGGATTAGGCCAAAGTGACACGCCAGTGCCCCCTGCCTGCCACCTCAGGCAGTCTTAAGCTGACGGAGAGGGCGACAGCTCCCCGGCGCGCCTGGCGAACAAAGAGCCAGGAGAAAGCTAGTTTTCAGAGACAAAGATCACAGATCTGCATCTAAAATGGGCTCATAATGGGCCTTCAGTAAGAGACATTAAAACGGTGGGCAAATCCCAGTTTGGTGCCCATAAAGTGCTTAACTGGACGCAACCGGGCGGCCCCTTTAAAAACTGACCAATCAGTGGATGCCTACCCAAGGGCCTGTTATCCGCACCCTGGTGAAAGGCTGAAATGGCCGAGGCATAAACCTTCACAGTACTGACCGCCTTGCCTTGATCCAAATAGGACTGCAAGAAGCGCAAAACTTGTGGCACAGGGCAAACCGCTGGCTCAAGACCCAAGCTGGCACACCAATCCGAAAAGATCCTCCACCTGAGTGCATAGCAAGCTCTAGTAGAAGGAGCCCTGGCGTTGTTCAGAGTCTCCTGCACAGACTCAGCTAGCTGTTCAATGACTGACTCTGCAGGGGCCAAACCCACAGGCGCCCAGGGCACCTGGGTTCGATGCCAGATCTGCCCGCCTGCTTGTGACAGAAGATCCGCCCGGCAGGGGTAACTGCCATGGCTGACCCGCAGGAGCCGGAGAAGGTCTGGAAACCAAGGCCTCGCCGGCCACCGTGGAGCAACCAGCAGAACTGTGTGTTGGCCCTCCCTGATCCTCCGCAGGACCTGAGGTACAAGAGGGGATGGAGGAAAAGCGTACAACAAGCCTGTCGGCCAGTCTTGTGACAGAGCATCCAGGCCCAAACTGCCTCCCTGTCCCACGAGAGAGTACCACCCTGGGCAGTGAGTCGTTTCTGCCGACGCAAACAGGTCCACTTGTGCAGTCCCATACTGAGCCCAGACCTGGCTGACCACCTCTGGGTTCAATCTCCATTCCCCCGGGAGTGGCCCGGTCCTGGAGAGAATGTCGGCCGCCCTGTTCTCCACACTTGGAACGTGTACTGCCCTCACTGAAGCCAGACGCGGCCATGCCCATGACAGCAACTCCTCCGCCACCTGGAGGCACCGCCAGGACCTCGTGCCGCCTTGGTGATTGACATGATACACCGCCGAGGTGCTGTCTGACCTCACCAGAATATGTTGGCTTTCAAGTAACCCTGGCAGGAACCTCTGCAGGGCGAGATGGATGGCCTTCAGCTCGAGGACGTTGATGTGCTCTGACGTCCAGGAGGGAGGCCACACGCCCCTCGCTGACAGCCCTTCCCAGACAGCTCCCCAGCCTGTCAGAGAAGCGTCTGTCGAGATGACTTGCCTCTTGTGAGGAAGGCCCCCAGTGGAACACCCTGGAGTAAGAACCTCCTGTCCGGCCCAAGGACGAGGGGCTCGGATGCAAGCAGGAGACACCCGCAACTTCACATGCCTGTCGCCTCTCGGGTGGAGCTGAAAGGCATTGAACCAACACTGCAGGGGGGCGCCTTCAGCAGGCCCAATGGCAGTACTGCAGCTGCCAGCGCCATTAAGCCCAACAGCCTCTGGACTTTGTGGGCGGTGACCAGTCTGCCCAGCCGAAAGCCTGTCAGAGCCTCGGGTCAAGCTGTCTGCCCTCCGTGGAGGAGAGACGCTGGGCCATGCTGACCGAGCCGAGGAGGACACCAAGGAAATCCGCCTGCTGGCGGGCTGCAAGTTGCTCTTTTTCCAGTTGACCGTGAAACCCAGGGCCTGGATATGGGTCAGAACCCTGTTGGTGTCGCGGCACCACCCGCACCTGAGATGGGGCACAAATTAGCCAGTCGCCCAGGTACGGTAGGATCTTTAGGCCCTGGACCTGCAGGGGGCTTGCACGCTGCCACCACCACGCAAGTAAAAATTTGGGGCCAGTGAAAGGCCAAATGGGAGGACCTGAAACTGGAACACCCTGCCTTGGAAGGCTAAGCGGAGGAAGGACCTGTGTGCTGGGCAGATAGGCACGTGGAAGTACGCGTCTTTTTAGATCCAGAGACGTAAACCACTCCCTTCCTGGATGGAACGAATCACTATTCCAACGTGGACCATTTTGAATGGCAGCACCTTGAGGTACTGGTTCAAGGGCCTGAGGTCGAGGACCGCCCGGTAACCTCCGCCTTTTTGGGCACAATAAAATATTTGGAATAAAAACCCAGTGTGCCGTGGCGGCAGCTGTACTTCTGAGATGGCCCCTTTCAGAAGCAACTCCTGGACCTCCTTGACAAGCACGGAATTTAAAAGGGGTCTTTCACAGACGCCATCTTGACCCCTGAAAACGTAGGGGGCCACCCCTGAGTCCCCCCCCGTGAGTCACCGTAGCCACAACCCAAGAGTCTGGCACAATCCCTTCCCAGGAGGTCCTGGACAGCTGGGAAGGGCAATTGACGGGCAGCCCCGATCCCTAGGGCAGGACCGCCACCGCCTGCACCTGCACTGCCTGCGCCCGCCGAGGTCTTTTTGCTGTCCTCTGGGCCAGGGAGTTGGGGGCTGAGCTCTGGTCTGGTGCACAAAGCCCAGTCCCGTAAGGGCAGCATAGTTGATACTTACCTGTGGTGTTGGGCGGGCTGCCACTTACCTGATGCTGCCCTGTGGGGAACCGGAGCCAGCCTGTGGCACACACACTGACCAGTTTCTCTAGAAGCGCCAGCCTGTTCCACTCTGTCCAGCACCCCCTGGGAGTCTGGATGGAACACATGCCCAGGCACCACGGGGAGACCTAACAGGTCTGTCCTGATGGCATCAGGAAGAGAGGTTTGGGCAAGCCACACCTGTCTACGGCACAGCACCGCAGACTCCATAGCACTCCCCACATCACGCCAGCTGGGAGTGGGCTGACAGTCGGCATCCACCAGGGCCCTTGCATCATGGTCCTCCGGCTCATCGCTTTTCGCAGAGCCGCCAGAGTGATGGCCAGGGCGTCCGCCCATACTGGCTGCCCGTGCTGATCGGCCAAAGCAGTGACTGATGAGACGGTCCGCCTTGGCACACTCCTACGCTGGGCAGCGTGGATTGGGAGATGCATTGGCAGGCCCCAGGAAGTCCAGGCGCATGGACTGCTCGACCCGGTGGCATATCCCCCTAGCCCTGAGTCGGCCGGATAGGCAGCCTTTGCCAGCTGACGGCAACCTGGATTGGGGGGGCCAGTAGCGACTTACCCCATGCCGCCTGCAGCACCTTTGTGTAATCCACTGCCACGGGTATACAGGGTGGTGGGCTGCTGTGCGAGACACCTTCCCAGACGCCCCAAGGGAAGCCATGTCTGGCATAGGGGCCTGAAGACCCAGGATCTTGGAGGCACTCAACATCCGCGGACATCAAGGAGCCGACGGGACCTCCCCTGGCACCGCGGATTCATCAGTTGGCTGCACCATGTCTGAATGTACAGTGGGCACGCTTTCAAATGACCACTTCATTCGCAAGATTACGCGGGCGTGAAGCTGCGTGAAGCTTTAGTACCACTTTCAGCCACTGTGCGCCGCCTGCCACTGTACATCGCTCTGCCTGCCGCCCCTTACATAATTGTTGCCGAGAGTAATCCCAGCCTACGACCAATAACAAAATAAATCATGCATAATTAAACATTACCTCGATTTAGGCTACTTGGGTATGGCTTAAGGCTTGACTACACGGAAAAATCGAAATCGAAATTTGCTGTCTACATTATTGTCAGTGTTGGGGTTAATCTAACTACGCAAAATCAAAACAGTGGTGTGGATAATTGAGCCAGTAGAGAAATAACTGTTCAGAATTAATCTGTAGCCTTGGGTAGGCTTCTGCAGAAAACAATGTTGTTGCCGATTTAATACTATCTGGCTTAGGTTTTTAACAGGCTACTTAATAGAGGCTTAGACAACTATGACCCACGCTTTGGTTTCAGAAATTAATTTGCCCTACTTCTTGACTGCAATGTAGTCAATTGACTGCTTGACATGTCATTTTTATTTTTCTGTACAATAAACAATTACATCTGCTTTATGCCGCAGAATTACATTCATATTTGGCTGACTGCAGACGCCACCACTTCCCTCCCCATATTCCAAGATTAAGATAGTATGAAGTGCTTTTGTATAGGCTACTATCATAAAAAAAGTTAAAACGAATAGCTATTTGCAATTTGACAAAAAACGCTAGTCCTCTTTTTTGCTAATGCGAGGACGATATGAGCCTGTTGCAGTTAGTTAGATGTCCGAGCCACGATAATGTTTGAAAACCACTGGCCTCGTAATCACAATAATTTAACACACACCCACAGTTGGATAACCTACTTCATCATGTCCCCATGCCTACATTTTTGTGAGTAGCATAGAGATCGTTAAAAACAATAAAGTATGGCTCTCCGCTTGGGACATCGAAAACTTATATTTTAATAGACTACCGCCGAAGATGCTGACTTGCAAAAGCCTCGATAACACGCTATCTCCACTATCATCAGTCATGCCCCTTGATCAAAGTGGGGAATGAAATAAAAGTTTGAGAACCACTGGCTTAACAAGTTACCTACAGTCCAGAACACAGAATCTGTTGCAATATTCTGACGATCGGGCGATGATATCGGCAAATGTTTGTTTTCCAAAGTAAGAATTTCACTTCACCATGCACCTGACAATACCTGGCCTACCTGGTATCATTACAAACATTATTCTGTGTCCTAAAACTGGCATATTTTATGGCATTGTGTCATGTAAGTTCGTTGCAAAAAATCTAGAGAAATGTGTGAGGTGGTCAGCGGGGGGACAATTGAGACACACATTGGATTGTGTTATTACTTGAACATTCCACACTATCCACAGCTGTGGTAGGCCTATCAGGGCAGGAGGATTACTGTCAGCGCAGGCTTTATATAAAATTCTTCAACAGAAGGCCTCGAATGTTGTCTTGTTTGTGGAGCTTTGCTTCGGCTTCTGTAATTTCGACTTCATTGAAAATGAGGGCTTCCCTCAATGACCCTCGAGAATAAATAAAGGTTGAATGAATGAATGAATGCAGGCTTGCCCAAAATAAAGGCATGTGGTTTTGAGCCTACAGTAAATAACAGACCCGCCAGAATGTGCTTATGATGCTTTTTTTAGCAAGCAAGATGTTTTGGTACCCTATGCACACTGCATGTTCTTAAATAACAATGATCATCAGTAATATTCGACCATTAATTTGGGTAAATGGGCAAGCGTGACCACCTTGATTGGCTGATTGGCTGATGATTGTAACGTGGGCATGATTCCAAACACCTCCCTTACGATGATGAGTGACCGGTCTCAGAATGCGTGCGCTACACAAGGACGGAAGATGATGAATAACTGGGGCCGTAGGCTATTCACAAAGGCTTTTATCTTACTACTAGGAGTAGGCTACTCCTAAATCGCACTTAAAGATTTTAGATTGGAGTTTTCTCTTAAAGGTTATTCACAAAGCCTTTCAGACAACTCCTAAACTAGGAGTGAGTCTTCGTGGCTATGGATGACGCCATTACTCATGCACGAGCTTGACTGAAGTGACCACCTTGATTGGCTGACGATTGTAACGCTGAATTCCAAACACCTCTCTTCCGGTGATGACTGACAGGTGACAGGTCGGAGAATGCGTAGGACGGAAGATGATTAATAACTGAATAAAAAAGGCCTAGCCTAAATGAATAAAGAGTAAGGCCAAACAAATAGCTTAGTAGCCTACTGAAACATAGGCCTATGGATTGATGCAGTAGCCTACCTTTGCAACATTATTAAATGAATCTGTCACCATATCCCTAGGCTACGCTTGCAAAGAGGAGAACATTTTAATTTGATTCACAATGAAACGTTACATTTCATTTACATGTTAACAACGAGTAGTTTTGGTTGTTGTTGGTGGCGCATTGCATCCCTTTATGAATGCAAAATTGTTCCCTTGCATTGAAGCTCCTGTTACATAGGCTATTTCAAAACATCGCAAACGTAAAAATGCCACAAAAAGCTGTTTATGAATAGGTCTTAGTGAGTTAGAGTCCTCTCGACTTAAGTTGTCCCAGACTTAGGTGCTACTATTAGGTCTAAAATGCTTCGTGAATTACTTTTTGTGAAAAATTAGGAGTCCTAAAGTTAGGAGTGACACGCCCATTATTTTTAGGAGTTGCTCCTAAATTAAGCCAGTTAGGAGCTACTTTTAGCCTTAAAATTCTTTGTGAATACGCCCCTGAATAAAAAGGCCTAGCCTAAATGAATCAAGGCAAAACAAATAGCCTAGTAGCCCAATGAAACATAATGGGATTGATGTAGTATCTTTGTAACATTATTAAATTATTCTGTTACTATGCCTACGTTTGCAAAAGAGAACATTTTAATTTGATTCACACTAATGTTACATTTAATTTACATGTTGACAATGATTAGCCTAGTTTTGGTTGTTGTTGGCGGCGTTATTGCATGTTAGTTATGCCTACAATGCAAAATTGCTTCCCTCGATTGGAAGCTCCTGTAGCTGCATAGGATTTCAAAACCCAGGTTTGTGAATAGGTCTGTGAGTAAGGAGTGCTCTTGACTTCTTTTAAGCTGTCAGAGGTGGGAAGGTGTGATTTTTTTGGGGGAAGGGCCAGATTAACTGGGCACAATTGTCTGATGGCCCCCCTTCCCCCCAGCCAACGTGAATCGGGTGGTTAGTTAATAGGCCTATCGTGAAGATTTTTCCTGCCATCTAAGGCACGAAGCGCATCTGTGAGGCCAAGCCTCACCAAGTAGCTCGTTTGTTTACAACTAACATTCCATTTAATTAAACTGCTTTATAGGCTATGCGAAATAGTTTTCAACATTTTGAATATTAGTGTCGGGTGAATTGAAATGTTCTCAAAGTAGCCTTTTGGCTGAAAGCTGCTTAGGACCCCCCCCAAAACAATATAACCATACAAACGCCAGCTTCCTGCACTCATTGTTTCAAAAGGAGTAATTTTGGCTTTGTCAGAACTGAAGAGCTGTGGATGACACGCACGGTATGCCCAATGCTTCTCTCCACGGCAGTCACTGACAGTAACCTAGAATAAATGCATGGGGAAAAACACTTCCCCATGACAAAAAACATCGTAAAACACTGAAAGTTAATATTTTGTCACTAGCAACATTCATCTGTCCTTTGTCAAATGTATTATGTTCCAAGTACCCTATCGTAATTCTGCTTCATAAAGTTGAACAAATACATTTGCTTATTTCACAGAAAAATATAAATAGCCAGTCTATAGTGCAGAGTTGGTAAGTTATGGTAGGCCAACCTGCAGTGAACATACAAACAGGGGAAATTATTTCTCTTGCAGCTGAGTAGCCTCAGGTGCGACGTAGACATAAGGCCGAACATGCAAGCGCCAATGAATGGAGTGCTCTCCGCGACAATCAGCTACGTTAAACTTAAATAGTTTAACATCACTCTAAGTTAAAGCCTTCAAGCAAGGAAAACGATGATTTGAAGACATCTGTTTTAGTTGGAAGGGCAAGGGGTAGCAACAGGGCAACACAGAGACAGGCCCGATGGCAGGGCTGTTTTGAGAGTATTAAAATATGGGATATTCTACGGAAAACATTAAAACGGCAAGACAGCGGGAAAGTTAAAATAATGCGGATAAACACGGAAAAAGTTGGCATGCATTGTTTCGGTCCCCGTGCACAGGAATTATTTGTCATACTATTAATCACATATGATTATTTGTGAAATTGTGCAAACAGGCGCAACACATTTGAAAAGGAAGGACTGGTAGCATGCAAGTTCACGGGAAAGATTGATTTAAGAACGTTATCACAAAGTGTGTGGCTGTGGCTGGGCGAAGACAATTGGCAGGGGAGGGTCATGTCTTTTTTAGCAATTCCGTCGGAGGGTCATTGAACAATTTCTAGCAGGCAAGAGAGGGTCATGCAACTTCCAACTGAAGCACTCAAAATTCCTCCGGTGGCCCCTTCAATAAATAACGATCAGTCCCTAGATTGCTGCTGGGCTATATGTCTTGGTTCTGTTAACAACTCATTGTCAAACGCATAGCCTATCTCGCGGTTGCATCCATTACAAACAAACATGCAATGTGAACGTCTGGGATTGGGGAGAGCACTAAATGCTCTACTGAATAAGCACGAAGTCAAACCTTTAAATGAAAACACTCTTTAATAATCCAAAAAAATAAACCGCTAATGAAGTAAACTTGTGACCATCAAAAATCGTTTATCGCTTGTAACTCCGTGATACCAGGACGTAACAGGAAGGCATTTGGCTGAGCAACGGAGGTTAATATGCTCCATGTGTTGTCCAAATGATGACTGTCTTTCATCGTTGCACTTTCGGAGAAAACCGAATGTTTCATTAGTCCCGTTTCAATCGTCCCGGTTGTACCTACTCAAAACGCAGATAGAACCTTATTATTCTAAGGTAGCGAAATAGCGTTCAGCATGATTCATGCCCAATTAATTCCCCCTGTTAAAGTGTTCGCCTTTGTAGTTTGGTTTCGTGATAGCCTATGATAAACGGCTTATGGCCAAATATGTGAAAACGTTAAAATACAGTAGGTGATAAACCCGAAAAAAAGTTGACAGTGATTTTTTTCATAATCACTTTGGAGGGTCATAGAAAAATGTATTGCTGGCGGCGAGGAGGGTCACGTCTTTTTTGGACTAATGCTCCCAAAACTCCTCCGTAGCCCCTTAAATAAATAACGAACAGTCCCTAATGAAGTAAACTTGTGACCATCAAAAATCGCTTATCGCCTGTAACTCCGTGATAACAGGGCGTAACAGGAAGGCATTTGGCTGAGCAACGGAGGTTAATACTCTATATTTTGTCCAAATGATGTCTGTCTATCATCGTTGCACTTCGGAGAAAACCAGAATGTTTAATTTGTCCCATGCCTCTCGGCTGCAAACGGATTCACTCGCAGTTAACCAAATATTTCTTTATTAGGGCAGGGCAGGCATATTTCTGGCTATTACATTATTTCTAAACCAGTCTGCTAAAGTCTGTAGTGAAGTCTGTGTAGGGTTTTCCAGGCTCCATTTCTTTTTACGAGACACCCTGCTTACTTGAGCCATCTACCGGTTGTTTGGGTTGTTGCAGCGTCTCACTGGAAAAATACAAATTAAAGTCGCGTGATACCGCGTGATCCCACGCGCGGACCGCGAGTGAAGCTGGCCAAGTCGAAGCACTGCCCACTGTAGCTCATCCAGGAGGCCGTCCCCGCTTACGTCATCGATCGTAGAACGAGGGGCATGGAGCGACAGCGCATCCACATCACCCAGATCAACATCCGCACCATGGCTCTCAGGCCTGGATGGGGAGAGACCTTCCTGGCCAGGGGGCAGAGAAGGGGATGACGTGCCCTGGAGACCCTCCAGCCTGTCCATCCTCCTAGCCAGAGCCTGGAGAGCTGAGAGAATCTGAAGCGACTCCGTGCCATTACCCTCGGTCACGGCAGCTGGAGCCGTGGGGTTAGCAGGTCCAGGGACCTCCACCTGATCATGCCTGGAAGGGGACTCATGTTGCCGTTTACGCTTGTGCGTATGCTTACGGCCATGCCTATGAGAGTGGGATGGTCGGTCGGGTGAGCGCCGCCTGTCCCGTCCACGCACGTGGCCACATGCCTGGTCAGCCCGGCGGAGCCGTTCCTCCCTAGGAAGGTCACAGGCTGCGCTGCAGGGGCTGTCGACATCCTCCAGAAGGTGGGCGGCCCCAAGGCAAGCGGGACACTCTCTATGCCCGTCATTGGGGGCCATCGTGGCCCTACAGACTCTGCAATAGTGTGCCGCCATTGCCTACCACAGAAAAACACAATGCAATACAACACAATACAATACAATAAGGCACTTACCTTGGCCGTACAACGCACTGGGTCTGAAAGCAGCAGCCCGTAAAGAGATACAGCAGTGGTGTAATACACTACACGGGTGGCCTGAAGCAGCGTGCGGACACGCTTAGCAGGCTCACACTGGCCCAGCTAGCTGCGGACAGCAGCGACGGGGTACACAACAGATACACAAAGAAGGCGGCCACCAGTCTTGTGAACGCGACGCGCCGGACGCATACCAGTGGACAACTGGAGAAAAGACACAAAGCAGCCCGCACCTCGTGCAAGACTGCACCTAGCAGACACAAACAGCTAAACTTACCTTTTGCAAGTAGCCTAGCACACAACAACAAAGCTAACAAGAAGCACACAGTAACATTAGCGCCTAAGCGGCCGAGCACATACGCGCTGATCAGGCTGATTAATTAATAATTAATTTGAGAAAAAATATCTGATTAAAAAAATTAGTGCAGATTAATCGATTCCGTATGACCTTTGACCCTGAGCCGTTCTAGTCAGTAAAAATTAGACTGTAAAATGAAGGAGAGAGAAGAAAATGTGCTGCCTGGATCATTGATTGGAACATTTACTTTTAAAAAACGGCCTGATGGTGTTGATAAAAAATAAAGTGTTGAAAATAGTCCTCTGCAATGTCTGCAGCAAGGAATTTGCATATCACCGGAGTTCATCAACTCTATAGTTGCACATCAATGCAAAGAAATAAGTGTTGACATTGGGGGGAGTGTTTTTTCACTTGTATGTCATATCATAGATTATTATGGCAATTATTTGAACAGTGAAAATAATAATAAAAGAGTCTTTGAACTTTAATGTCACTAATGCTGATTATTCAATGATTCATTTGAATAGTATATAGTCAAGTATTTAATCAATTTAGTCTATCTCTGATCAGTACACAAAAAGTAAGCTATAGACTTATCTGCACCCTGTCTAACAATTTGACCTGTCATTCCTCTGTTACTATCTTTGGCTTATTAAAGGCTATATTCTGGACCAGGAAGGTGCGTGCGTTGAGCACTGTGTCCCAGGATCCTTTGCCAATGTGATGTCACAGCTATGTGAGGAGTGTTCCCCTAACTGTGAGACGTGTGAGGGTGCCAGCGACAAGTGTGTCAGCTGCAAGAGCGGCCCTTTCAAGCTCCTCCTGCACCAAGGCCGATGCTGGTCCAACTGCCCTGAGTGAGTGAGTGGGTGTGTGTGTGTGTGTGTGTTGCTGATCCAACTGTCCCATATGTTTGTTTGAGTGTGTGTGTATGTGTAAGTATGTAAGTATTAAATCTGTATGTGTATGTGTGTATACAATGCTAGTCCAACTGCCCTGATTGAGTGTGTGTTTGGTGTTTGTTTTGATGCTGGTTCAACTGTGTGTGTGAAAGTGTGTGTAACTGTATGACTGTGTGTGTCTATGTCCAGTGTGTGTGTGTACGATGCCCCTCAAAAGCCTCCAGAGAGTATGCTACAGTTTCAGCTGTACTCTCGGTCATAACACATAGCAACCAGCAACACACATTCCAACAAACAGCATAGCACCACGTCATACTGTACAAAAGACAAACTTAAAGTCATTGAGTGACAGACTGTCACTGTCATTTTCAGTCAATTGAGACGGACAGATAGACATACAGACAGACGATTGAGACTAACCAGACAAACGTGTCAGCAATTTTCAATTTGTTCTGTCTCTAACTAAGACTGGCAGGTTCTGAGAAAAGATGATTAATGGTTTGTGCATTTGTATTACCCTGGAAATCCAGAGTTCTCGCGAGAGCACAACTTTTTCCCCTTGCATTCCGGGGAACCAGCTAAACTGATGAAGACAGCACTGCAACGTTGGAGGACAGCACACATTGGTCGTAGTGTTATCCGATTACGTCCGAAATCATTCAGAGTCCGAAAGTCCGAAATCATTCAGAGTAAACAGGGTCTAGTGTTATCCAATTGCGTGCAGTGAGATTTTTAAATGCATGCTTGTTGCCGCCCCTCAAATTGGGCCATTACATTGTTCGTGGCCAGACCCTTAATCTTTCTAGATTACCAGGGTCTGGATTTTCCAGGCTACATTTGTATAGCGCTTTTGTCCAAAGCGCTTCACAATTGCCTCACATCAACTGACAGACATTATTTCCTCATTGTTATGTAAATGCACAAGTTCTGTGCACTTTCAGTCAGAGAGGCTTGCACTATACCTAAAACACGTGTGCAGTCCTTGGACAAATAAAGGACGGCCCCCAAATAGCCTACAAACTGGGGTTATAATTGCCTCCATTGTGTCGATTTAACTCAATGAAATAAAAGAGCTCTTCTTAATACTTTATATTGTTGATTGGTTTAATACTGTTGCCAATGAAAAGTCATTGTCCTACACTGGGTCTCCAACACGTCGCTCTCAAGCTTGCCACCTCCTTCTAAGCTTGCCAGAGGCTGACGCATTACTAGTCTACATTTAAACACAATTGTTGCCACGAGGCATTCCAGCCTAGGAATTAACAAAAAAAAGTAAATCATGCATAATTAAAAAAATAACTCAATTAAGGCTACCGTAGGCTTACACAATAAGGTCAAAATCAAAATGAAATCCCAAACCAAACCGAACATCTTCCGCTTTTGATAGCCTACCGGTATGCAGCTCCAAAGAAACGCATGTCTCAATACAATACACGAAATAAAGGCCTCAAATAGGCTACAAACCTGCCCCAAATAAAGACCTGTGCTTTGCGCAGCCATAAATAAAAGACTCATAATTTGAGGATTTACGAAAGTCTGTCTCCTAAACATTCCTCACCCATTATCCAGACATGAAAACATTTGAAAACAAAACTGAAAGTCATAGGTTATTTTGAGAATGATGACTTTCTCTTCAGCATTGTCCTAACCATTAAAACGAGGCAGATATGACAAGGCATTGCAACAATGCACTATAAGGTTCTTCTTTATTATGGCGGTAAGTATTTATTACCGCTATTTATTACCCTTATTATAGCTTCTGTCACAAGGTCGGTTCGTTCGCTGCTCACGGGCCTTGAACCCGCCACCTGAGGATTTACGCGGGCAACTAGCACGCTAGCTCAGTCTGCCTCCGTTACACTTCCTTATCAGGATGTCTGGTCACCCTATTCTGTGTGCCAGTTAAATAACTTACCTTTCCAGATTACATGTACATTTCCATAGTCCAAAGCAGCCTTTTAAGAAAGGCATGTGAACAGTCTCTAAAATAAGGGTATCTTTCTTATTATAAAAAACAAGCAAATTTATCAAGTATAAGTATATAGTATAAGTACAGTATATGTACTCTTTTGATCCCGTGAGGGAAATTTGGTCTCTGCATTTATCCCAATCTGAGAATTAGTGAAACACACCCAGTACATAGTGAACACACACTAATCCCGATGCAGTGAGCTGCCTGCTACAGCGGCGCTTGGGGAGCAGTGAGGGGTTAGGTTAGGTGCCTTGCTCAAGGGCACTTCAGCCGTTCCTACTGGTCGGGGTTCAAACCGGCAACCCTCCGGTTACAAATCCGAAGCGCTAACCAGTAGGCCACGGCTGCCAATGGATTAAGAAAATGTACCTTAATTTAAAATGAGATTTAAGATTTAAGACAAATTGTCTTCAATCTTAAATTTTAAGATATATGTTCTTAATCCATTGGCAGATAAATTTGCTTTTTTTATGTCTTAATTTAAGAAGATTTTGACTTTTTTAAGTCAAATAATCTTCCAAGAAAGCTCAAAGTAAGTATCCTTAAAGTAAAACAATACAAACTAGATTTTGTATTTTAATATAAGATTATAACACTTAGTAAGATATCACTTTTTGCAGATCTAAGTTTCTTTTGTGGTTGATAAGATATTAAAAGCTCAGAGATATATGAAGGTGCTATGCCATTCAGAGCTTTGTAAGTATTTAACATAACCTTAAAATCAATTCTATAGGAAACAGGGAGCCAGTGCAGTTCAGCTAACACAGGGGTGATGTGTTCTCTTTTCTTGGTCTTAGTTAAAAGTCTAGCAGCAGAGTTCTGTATGAGTTCCAATTTTGTTCGCTTTAGTTAATGTAGCCTAACATGCAGTGTATCCTTATTGTGTTTCGCAAAACTATTACATAAACAGGAACAGAAAGCTCTCCATATTCTCATCAGCCTAGTCGTACCCATGACATCCCTTATCAAGGGATGGCCTGTGTGGGATCATAAAGTACCGGCGGCAGGCTGACGAAAGGTGAAATTCTCCCGTCTCCAGCTTCTGTGCCGTCTCCAGCTTCTGTGCCGTCTCCATCTCCATCCTTCTATAACACATGTAGCCTATGTAGAAAGTTCATGCTGCATCGATTGAAGTCATTTAGCCAATGATGTGAAGTGTTTTTTAAAATATATTTACTCACCCACAAATGACCCATTACCGGTAAATATTTTTTTCTGACTCATAACCGCGGGTGACCACGGATGTCCAAGAGAACCTGCTCAATTTAGATCAGCCCGCGCACCACTGGTAAGCACTCACAGCAAGTTTTATGTCAATCATCCAAAGATTGGCTGAGATATAAGGTCACTTTCTGTTTGCCGCCAATTTCATTTGGCTCTTACAGGCGAACACTTTTGAATATGGAGTAAAGCAGTGCTTTTGTGAGGCTTGGACTGAAGATGGAAGAATTTGATGAAGATCAGACAAAATTGGTGACCTGGTGACCGTTTTCGTGTTTTTGATAATATCCAATATGGCAGAAAATCCAATATGGTGGAAATTGATGTCATAGGGTGTGTTGAACTCTTTTTGGTCCAAGGATTCCAACGATACTGTACCTCAATTTTTGAAAAGTGGCCATACAGGTCAGAAGTTACATGCGTGAACACATGTCCAACTTTGATCTGTTGGTGGCGCTAGAGCACTTGAGCTGCCGACATGACACTTGGTGAAAAGAATCATGGGACCGTCCCCAATCAGTATGCTAAATTCCACAACTTTTAACCAGATGGTTCTATGGGCTGCCATAGACTCCAATGTCAGAAGAAAGAAGATGCATAATAACTAGATGTACCGCAGAGCAGTACAAAATATGACCACCGCCCAGTCCTGCACATTCTCTCTGCAAAAATAAATCATGCTTGATCAATTTGTCTCCATCTCCGAGTCCATCCCATACGTGTGTGTATGTAAATGAGTGTGTGCATAGTGTGTTTATTTTTGTGTATTCATTTCAATTCAATTCAGTTTTATTTATAAAGCGCCTTTCGTGCAAACAGCAATACAAGGTGCTTAACAACAGCACTTAGAAATAAGATAAAACAAAAGGAATGATAAAAGCAATAAAATATGTGAAAAAATAAAAATAAAAATCAAGGTGCAAAAGTCATAAAATATGACGAGATATGTACACACATGCATATGCATACAGAACAGGCACATCAAGACCTAAAATTCCAAAACGGTCAGAGATTTAAGAGAAGGCAAGGCTAAAAAGGTATGTCTTAAGATGTTTCTTAAGAAGTTCAACTGATTGGACCATCTTTAGCGCAAGTGGCAGGCTGTTCCACAGGGCAGGACCATAATGAGCAAAGGTTGCCTCCCCATGTGTCTTGGTCCTCACCCTGGGAATAACTAGGGGGAGTCTGAGGATCTGAGTGGCCGTGATGGAAGGTATGGTGAGAGCAAGTCAGATAGATAGACAGGCGCAAGTCCATTTAGGGCTTTAAAAACCAAAAGTAAAACCTTAAAATCAATTCTAAAACTGACAGGGAGCCAGTGAAGGGATTTTAACGCATTGAATGCCAAAAACGTAATATTACGTTTTTCCTTCCCATGCGTTGAGTGCCAAAAACGTAATATTACATTTTTAGTTTTTTTTTTTAATTACGAAACTAGACACTCTTAAACACACCTTATATGTGATTTTGGGAACTCTGTGATGAATGGAAATTAAATATATGACGATCGAAAACTCATGAAAACGCACAATCTGGACATTTTATCTGGACATTTTATCATAACTCGGTTGCCGCTTTGGGTCGAATCAGTGACGCATGCACGTCAGCTCAAAACCAGGCCATTTTCGTGGGTCTATCACTAGGTAGCAGTCTCGGCAGGTCTCGCTAGTCACTTCCCGGAAACTTTACATGCAACACTTCATATTTCATGAAAGACGTTATATCTCCATTTCTAGAAAAAAAAACAGCGATTTTGATGAAAACTAGCCACTGTTTAGCTTGGGATTTCTCAGGAACAGAGGCGTGTAGAAATACACGGTTTGCACCCACTGAGAGCTTAAAGTCAAACCTTTCAAACGAGCCATGTGTTCATAGCTATAACACAGAATATGCTGTGGCTGTACAAAAATCATCAACAATGGTCTAGATTGCTGGCACTCTAGGACAAAGCTTCCGCAAACAGCTTGGCATTCAATGACTTAAGATAGGGGTAATGTGAGCTCTCTTTTTGGTCTTGGTCAGAACACGTGCTGCTGCATTCTGAATTAACTACAGCTTGTTAAGATTTTTTTTGATAGACCAGTGAAGAGGGCATTACAGTAATCAAGCCTGCTAGTAATGAAAGCATGTACCAGCTTTTCTGTGTCAGCCTGGGTGAGCAGAGGCCCCACTTTGGCTATATTTTTTTAAGATGTAGAAAGCACAACTGGTGACATGATTTATGTGACTCAAAGTTCAGATCTGGGTCAAGGAACACACCAAGATTTTTGGCAAGGGGTTTGATGTTCTGTGCCAGGGTGTTTAAATTAAAAACAGATAAGTTCCCTCTGAGACTTAGGGCCAATGACTAAAACTTCTGTCTGTCTTCAGTAAGTTATTAGACATCCATGTATTCATTCGTTCAATACACTGAATGAGATTGGCAATAGGGCTGGTGTCGTTGGGGGAGACAGAGATGCTGGGTGTCGTCAGCATAGCTATGGAAGTCCATCTCATGTCTCCTGATAATGTTTCCCAGTAGGAGCATGTACAGACTAAATAGAACTGGCCTGAGAATGGACCCTTGAGGGACACCGCATGTGATGGGAGTGGTGGCAGAGGAGTGGTCACTAACGGAGACAAAGACATCTCTGCCAGAAAGATATGTCCTGAACCAATTAAGGACAGGCCCGGATAGGCCAACATGAAGCTGTAGCCTGCTGAGAAGCATGGCATGGTCTACCGTATCAAAGGCAGCGCTCAGATCAAGTCGTACAAGCATGGAGGGAAGGTTGTTGCCCATGTTTAATCTAATATCATTAACTACCTTAAGTAGGGCTGTCTCTGTGCTATGGTGGGGGCAAAAACCAGACAGTAGCTTCTCAAAAATGCTGTTCAGATTTAAGTGGTCATATAGCTGTTTATAGACAACTTTATATGTATACTGTATGTGTGCTTCTGTGTGTGTGTGTGTAATGATCCTACACTTCAAATTTCGTGCAGTTTTGATCCTGTCAGCCAAAGATACTTGCGATTACAATTCCTCTTTTTGCCTTTTCAATTTTAACTAGGTGGCATTATATACTTCAAATGAGTGGATATGGGATGAGTTAACATGGCCCCCAGAGACCAACATACAAAAATAATATGGTCATCCTAGGCCCTACGGTTCTCGATATATTTACAGAAAATTGTGTCCGACCATCTACAGGCAGATCTACAGGCCATATTAGTTTATTGTATGACCCCCTCGTTTTTTTGCTTTTTCATTTTTAACTAGGTGGCGCTATACCTCAAATGAATGGATATGGGAAGGATTGACATGGCCCCTTGAGACCAATATATGAAAAAAGGTGGTCATCCTAGGCCATACTGTTCTCGAGATATTCACAGAAAACTGTGTCCGGCCTACCCTCCTTTCGGGGGGCCTGTTCCGGCAGGTAGGCGACGGATCAAAAAACAATGGTTCTGTGTCATTCTTGTGGTGCTACATGCCCACCAAGTTTCATGCAGCCCAGTCTTTCAATATCCTGGTTATCGTTGACACAAATTTACTGAAGAAAAATAATAAAATAAAAAAAATCCGGAAGAAAAACTCTAAACATATATGACCACCGCTTCGCTAGCGCGGTGGTCATAATAATAAGAAAAGGTATAAACACAATGGGTACCTCGCAGCTTCGCGGCTTGGCCCTCAATAACAGTAGACATTGCAGTAGAATTTGGCATTCCATATCAGTTCAAACAGTCTTGAACTCATTTTTTTGTCCACACTTCGGCAAAGTTTTAAGATTTTAAAATTTTAATTTTAAAATCACTTCAGAACAAGTATATGCACTTTTTTCCAATTGACAAAACAATATTTACCCTAAACATTAAATCAAATAAATGTACAGTATGCAGATTAATCCAGATGAATAATGAGGTTTGTACAGCATAGGCAAGGCAGTATATCTCAGTTACTCAATTGTAATTGAAGCCATGACCATTGTGTTTTTAACACGTTTTTAACACACACACACATACACACCTTTTGTTCAGACTAGCTCATGTTCCCTGATCCTGATGAATGGTGTTTTCAGCCTCCATACACTGCATCGTTGGTTTAGACAATCTGTGTTCGTTAGCAGTGTTTAAATCCCCTATTCATGCTGGATAGTTCACACAGACGCGTGTGTGTTTTTGCCAACAGTGGTTTCTTCGAGACGGCAGAGGGCATGTGTGAAGCGTGTGAAGCACCCTGTGTGACGTGTGATGTGTCGGGGTCCCAGTGCCTCTCATGTGGCGAGGGTAACTTTCTGGAGGGCGGCCAGTGCCGGGTCAACTGCTCCCTGGACAGGAGCTACGCCGCCGCAGATGGAATGTGCAGGCGCTGCGCTCCACACTGCGATGCCTGCATAGACGACAAGACCTGTTCCAGTGAGTGAGAGCATTGAGTTCAGTCCCATAGTGCTTGTATGACAAGGCAAAAGCGGCCAGCTGTATTGGGAATGTGGGAGAAATGTTGATTGCCTAATGCTATTGTAGTACGTTAGACCGGCACATCTGGGAACTTTGATTTTGCTAGACTTTCCTGCGCGCTTTTCAGAGAAAGCAGATAGCTTGAATGGAAACCTATGGAGCTGCTTTCCCCAAAAAGGGACGTGGTACAGAGAAATTTCTCTGTATGACGATACGGCGGTTGTATATCCCAGTAAAAGGTGACAGATGTTAAGTTTCCATTCCCGTAATTCAGACTATTTATGGAGTCATTTACACTGACTCTACCCCATCCACATGACACAGAGGTAATAAAGCCATGTTCTTACAAGAAATACAAGAAACTGTTTGCTACACTATGAAATTCATTTGTTTGATTATGGTTGGCTGAGATGCGTTTGAAGCCATTGTAAAAAAAACCTATGCAAACATATAATGCAGTCATATAAAAACAGTAGCAATTGATAACTGTTTTGTAAAGTTTCACAAAAATACATATAAAAACATATAATGCAGTGTAGGAGGCTCAAAGTTTTCATGCTGGTACATAAATAGGAATAGTATGTAGCAAAATCATCACGTTTGGTCTGGAAGATCCTGTGAGGCCATAGCTGTCCCTCAAAGTTGATCAACATGTTATTGGAATTTTTGGCTGGGCCTTCAGAAGACATATTTGTACTCAACATAGGTTCGTAAATTATTTTCCTTATTGAGGTAAGTAGAAACATTCTCACAAAAAGCAATGCACAGAAAATAAATTCCTTCAGGGTCTGAACAGCAGACCTCACAAGTCTGAAAAATCATTTTGGATCTCATTTTCATAGCACCCTAACATCTTGTGGGAATGTAATAAAATAGGTAATAAAGCCAAAAAGGAGGTATTAATAAGCCATGTTCTTACAAGAAATACAAGAAACTGTTTGCCAGTAATAAGTTACTGATGGACATTAGGGCAATTGCATGCAAAGGTCATCCTTACCATGGAAAAAACACAAACAAATAGAACTATTGTTAAAATGTTCATTTACTGTAGGTCTATATTTTATTATTTGTAACTGATCTGATTGAATTTCATGGAGAATTACACTCTTTTACATCATAAATATGGTGTAGCCTGGCCTCCGCCTGCCTACGTACTTCCGCTCAATTTCTTTTCCCTAGTACTCCGCCTGGAATAGCTCTCGTTCACTTTGTTTACTTCGGTAACTTGTCTCCGAACCAACCAGTGAACAGAGAGCGTTCCTGAGAGCGATTACGTTTACGTTTAAGTTGCAAGCCTATCATTATCGTTGTGTCCCCCGTGGTTAACATACGTCATTACCAAACGTTAGTGATCGAACTCCAATGATTTCAAACTTCAGACAAGAGTCCACCAACCAGGAAATAAATGTTTGCCAATGGATCTAGGCCAGACTCTGTGCGAAGTCAGACTGGGGAGCATCTCATCCAAAGCCCGGTCCATCAGTACAGGCGCCCCACAGGGGTGTGTCCTTTCCCCACTGCTCTTCTCCCTCTACACTAATGACTGCGTCTCAAAGAGCCCATCTGTAAAACTCCTGATGTTTGCAGCCAACGTTTGATTCAGGATGGTGATGAGTCTGCATACAGGCAGGAGGTGGAACAGCTGGTCCAGTGGTGCAGTCAGAACCACCTTAACCCCAAGAAGACTGTGGAGATGACAGTGGACTTTAGGAGAAGCCCCCCACACCATTCTGAATGACACAGTGTCCAATGTGGATTCCTTTAGGTTCCTGGGATCAACCATTTCACAGGACCTAAAATGGTTTCTCCACATCGACACTGTCCAGAAAAAGGCCCAGCAGAGGTTATACTTCCTGAGACAGCTAAAGAAGTTTAATCTGCCTAAGGAGCTGCTGATCACTTTCTGCTCAGCCATCATTCAGTCTGTCATCTGCACCTCCATCACTGTCTGGTTTGGGTCTGTCACCAAATGGGACAGGGCCAGACTGCAATGGACAATTAGGGCTGCAGAGAGGATCATTGGAGCTGATCTTCCCTCCATCCAGGACCTGTACTGGTCCAGGGTCAGGAAAAGGGCAGCTAAAATCTTTACAGACCCCTCACATCCTGGTCACAAACTATTCAACCTCCTTCCCTCTGTCAGACGATACAGGCCACTGTTTGCCAAAACCAGCCGACACAAAGACAGCTTCTTCCCCCAAGCAGTCACTCTGTTGAACACTCAGTAACAGCCCCCACCCTCATACTGAACAAGTCAATCAACACTGTTCTGCTCATCTACCTCATGTGTACTTCAACCTTACAGTTACAATAGTATTATTAATACATGATCATTGCACTGAACTGCCTTGCACTATATTTATTTTTATCTTAAACCTCAGTCTATAGTACTGATATTGCACTATCCCCACCCTTTCAACTGTATATTGCATCTTGCTTGTGTCTGTTGAGGGGTCCACGACCATGGCACCCTTGACAGGGACAACAAGGAAGCAACTGCACTACCATATACCAATTTCAATTTATTGTGCTTATAGAGCGCCAAAACATTACACATGTATCATGGCACTTTACAGAATGTAGACAATACACCCACATACAGTACCACCCATAGTGTCTATCTATTTATTTATTTGCAAATGTACATACTGTATTTATTCTCATACATATAATAGACATATTCTACTGCCTTCATTCTATTCTTACTGTTCTGTTTTTACTCTTTTTACTCCTTTATGTTTATTATTTTTTTTGTATCCTTATATGTTATGTGAATGTTGTTGCGAGGAAAGATTAACCGGAGTCAAATTCCTTGTTTGTGTACACAAACCTGGCCAATAAAGCTGATTCTGATTCTGATGAGTAACGCCAGCAATAAACTAGATGTACCTAGATGTACAAAATATGATCACTGCTCGGTCCTGCACATTCTCTCCGCAAAAATAAATCATGCTTGTCAATTTGTCTCCATCTCCTACTCCTGCAACTCCTGTGCATGTAAATGAGTGTGTGCATGTGTGAGTTTGCTTTTGTGTATAAGAGAGAGTGTGTGTGTGTGTGCGTGTGCGTGTGTATTCATGTGCGTTCCTGTGTGTGTGTTTATGTGTGTGCGGGTGTTCGTGCGTGTGTGTGTGTGTATGTGCTTGCCTGTCTGTGTGTGTTTGTGTGTGTGTGCGTGTACGCGTGCATGTACTGTATGGGTGCAAATCACAAATTAGTGGGTATGGGCTAGGTTGATGCGGGCTCTTGAGACTAATATACCATAAGCATTTTATCATCTTGGGTGCAACGGTTCAGGTAGGGCTAGTTATTTAGCCTAGCGCAGTGGGGGAGTGACCAACAAATTTCATGTTCTCTGGTGATTCAATCACCTGGAATCATTGACCAAAATTGATGACAGTAAAAGAAAAAAACAAATTTCTTTTTTATATTTTAATGACTTGTCCTGATTCTTCCTGTGGATCTTAATGGGCACTGAGGAAGCAATAATTTCATTGCTAGTTTTTCATAATTACTATTTCAATTGTTTCATATCAAAATTCACTCCTTAAAGGAACCGTATGTAATATTGTGGCCAAAACTGGTACTGCAATCACTTACAAATTACTGTAGAGCGGTGTATCCCCTCCCCCTCCCCCCTGGGTTTTCGGCAACCCGAATGCCGAAACACTACTGACTTTGTGATTAGTAGATAGGTGGAGGGTCGTGCATCAGGCCAAAATACAACATGACAACATCAGGATCAGTTAAGGGCTGCAACTTCACATTTTTTAAAGGGACACCAGGCAACGTTTTCGTGTTAATTAATCATCTTCGTAAGTCGGTATATGGTTAAATGACTCATTACGGGGCGAATGAAGGCTCTCTCGCCCGCCCCTACTGCCTGTAGGAAGAATATTTCACTTGCAAGTTCGGTGTATCCTACCCGCCGACCGAAACAGGATCAGTTTACAGCACAGAGGCAGGCTAACAAAATGCTAGATTGTTGCAAACGTGTGTATAATGGCAGAACCGGCGAAGAAGCAGCGAAAACCCTTGACGGAAGACGTAAAGAAAAGAGCTTCAGACCGAGCGAGGGGGAGTTTCGTAGAGAGAAAGCATCAGGCTTGCCTGGTGTCCCTTTAAATGACAATATCCTGGCCGGACTAGTGTTGTCACGATACCAAAATTATGACTTCGATACGATACCTGCCATAAATATCTCGATGCTCGATACTGAAACGATACCACGGAAAAATCCTAAAATATCTGGGAAAAAAAGGACGCAGAGGCTAGATCAAGGTCAGTGTTAAAATTACTGCATGCAAATCACTGAATGCTATGCAGAGGGGCCTATCTTTAGGCCATCTGATGTAGGCTACCCTAGGCCTTCCCGTGTTTATGGGATTTCTTTGACAGTTGCAAAGGGTACCAGTGTACAAGTACGACGTTCCAACCAGGTCTTCGTCAGATAGGCCTACACCATTAGGCTACCTGTTGCAATATATCTGTGTACATTATGTATATTTCTTTGATAACATTATTTGCTACCACAGAACAATAAGCCGCTATTATTATTAGGACTCAACACGCTTCAGTGGGATTATATGCTGGGCTTCAATTAGCGCATTTCAGGTAGCCTATCATAGCCTACATCTGGGCAATAATTATTACTACTATACTATTAGTAGTATTAATTCATTATTTATTAGTATTAATACTATACTATTATAGTATTAATACTATACTATTACTAATTTATTACTACTAATAAACATTAGTAGTAGGCTACTGATCGAATATTAAATAGATCGTTTGCCAGTTATGGTAATAATACTACTATAGTTATATCCCAGAAAACCATGCATAGGCCTACTCGTTTCAGTTTCAGTTAGGCTAGACTAAAACTGAAGAGATGAACTTGGCACCAATCATGTAGTGGTGTTTTCTATAGCCTATTCGTTAACCTGTCGTTCTTTGAACTCTTTAAAAATGTTGGGATATGTCTGCGAGGTGCTTAGCCAAGTTCTATGCGTAGCCTATTGCTTTTGAATGACTTTGAAACATATTTTACAAACGGGCCTCTGTGTACCTGATGGCTTCCCTTTACTATCCGTGATGTATCCAAAATAGTTCCAGAATTCACTTCACCTTTTGTTTTATCCACAAGCCGAGGACTGTCGGCAAAGAACTATGTTGACGTTGGCTGGCTCACTCAGAGATGCCTGCTTGACACGCCCACTTGCTTAGACGCATGCAAGGAGCATGGAGAGTGGGAGCAGTCCACACAGACACAGAACGTTATTATTTTAATAAAGTATCGATTCTAAAAATGTCGGAAATCGTATCGTTTTTTTGCGTGAAGGCATTGTGATACCTTTCTAGTATCGATACACCGTGCAACACTAGGCTGGACTACTGTTGTCAGTGATATAAGTATTTGAAATTAACATGATTTCTTAATGTCTAGTGACATACAGTATCAGGGCCATTTTATGATTAATTGAAATACATTTCTTGCATATGCTTCCTTTAAAGGAACCATATGTAAGAAATGTATCTCAATTAATCATAAAATGGCCCTGATATATCACTAGACATTAAAGGAGAATTCCGGTGTGATATTGACCTAAAGTTTATTGAAACATGATACAGAGTGTGAACGATGTCTCATAGCCCATCTCGGCTTGTCCCCTGCACTCCAAAAATCTGGCTAGTTAGCCGATGCTACCAACAGCTTTTTCAATAGTGGTGCTTCGGCATCGGGCTAGCCATGCAAATAAATCACTGTTTTACACCCATTTACGAGGCTCAATGTATCTCCACACTTCATTGGTAGACTTCCGAGGGCCCTGACATTTAAAACGAGACATTGAGAACTTTGAAAAAGCACTGGTAGTTTACTTACAAGACGATTTATACAGACAGTATCTTCAATGAAGTTTAGCGTTTGCAGCCATCTTGAATTTAGTCACGATAAGTCGAAATTGCACGAGTAAGAATGAACAGGTATGATAAGGGATCAGATTCCAAAAATAATTCAGTGGAAATGCATGGATTCCAGTTTCTTCCAGTAGCAGCAACTGGAATCCATGCATTTCCACTGAATTATTTTTGGAATCCTCCCTCGGACTGAACCCTGTTATCTGAACCCTGGCTTGGCTCTTGGACTTTGATTTTCTGGATTACGCCTTGGATTGATGTTTTTGGATTTAACTTTTTGGACTGTTTTTGACTTTTTTCGGATCTTCTGAGCTTTTGTGTCTAAAACCTGAAATAAACTCAGTTAATCTCACTTTGTCTGCTCTGCACTTGAGTCATTAGTCTCAGTGGCCTAGTGGGTTAAAAGTCAGTTAGCCACTCCGACGGCCCAGGTTCTAGACCCGACCGTGACAGTCCTTGAGGGCTTGTAAACTTTGACCAAAAAAAATGGCCAACAAAATCGACACCCCCCCTCCCCCCATAAAACTGGCTGTATCTTGGAAAGTATTGATCTTACATAAAAGTAATTTTACAGTGGGTCTCCTGGGTAACATAGGTATTCCTGGTCATTTTTTCAGAATTTTTTGAGACCTAAGTCTGTGGGTCCTGGTTGAATTGACATGGAATGACCCATGTGCCAACTTTTCCAGAAATGTTGTTCTTTTAGTTTGATTGGGTGATCCATTAGTTCTGATTGGATCATCACTGACTAGGTTTACTGAAAGCCTTTACTGTATGTGGGCGAGGGTGAGGGACGGGGGTCTCACCCTAATACTGATTACCCCGTGGTGGACAAACGGCCATGGCTGACAGATATTTTCCAGCTTTTGGTCGGAGAGCCTGTCCCGGAAGGGATTGTTCTGATATGCTTTGGAATGTAAACAAGGAAGTGAAGTTTAACTAACGTGCATACAACGCCTCTACGTGTGTCATTTATTAGTGCACAGACACGTTAATAGTACATGGTGTCAGAAGTGAAAATATTGACTTCGAAGACTCGTGGAAAGTTACTGATACAAACGTCAACAAAATCATTTTATTGGCAGACACAATATCATTTTTGAACAAGCTAAATTTAACATGAGGAATCAAGCAAAAGGAGAGAGTGTGCCACATTACTATCTTCAGAAAGTCTGTGATGAACAGCACACAGATGAGACATGTCAGCGAATAATCAAATACTGCCTCAATGGCTGGCCCGAGAGATGTCCGGCTGACCTTGGGATGAAACCCTTTTGGCAGGGAAAAGAAGACCTTCATCTTGTAGGCCGCCTCCTGCTGAAGGTAGGTCATATCACAGTCCATGCGTGAGAAAGTTTTGCCACAAAATTAATCAAGGGTAGAGCATGTGCTCAACAAACGGCCTGGAGTGTCTACTCAAATAAGACAACTAGTGAACACCTGTGATTCATATCAAATCAATCAACGACCACACTGTGAGCCTCTTCTTCCAACTCCTAGTCCAGACAGGCCGTCTGGGACTGACTTGTTTGACTGGCAACAACAAACATACTGATTGTGGACTACTTCTCCCGTTATATAGAAGTCGCACGCTTAAAGGGACATTCCACCAGTGGAGACATGAATATGTATTGAAAGTGGGTCATATATGTAGTAGAATAGTAGCATAAATTTCTAATTTGGTGCCTTCTTGACCGAGAAAAGGCAGAAAATGACTTTTTAGTGCTTGTGGATTGCAGACAACAATCCCCATAGTGCATTGCAATGCTCAGCTCCGCAGGCCACTCCCACTGTCGAACTCAATTGTTCAACTCCGCCCATAATCTGTCAACCAAGGCTCGAGCGTTGAGCTCCACTCTACGCTACCTGGAAATCATTTCAAACAATTTCTAGTGAAGACTTAGTTTGCGAACTCATTAGTAAATTACTCCTCGTTTGTGTTTCGAAATGGTGTGCACTTGCATGTTACCTGGATGTTCAGCCAGCACAAGGAAAATACACGGGAGTACATTTTCATAGATTACCCAAAGAGTTGGAGTTGCTAAAAGTGGCTACGGGCTATCAATAAATAACCCGAAGTTCGGAGAGGACACAGCCATTGAAGCACTAAAACATCTGACGGTGTGCAGTCTACATTTCAAGGCAGAAGAACCCCTTAGGAGTGAAGAGACCCCCGCTTGTGAAAACCGCAATTCCGTCGATATTTACCTTGCCAGATGATGTCGATGAACAGCCAGGAACTTCTGGAACTAGCAGTGCTAGCTCTGCTTAAACGATTTGCCTGGAGGTAAGGTTTTTCTGACTCGACTCTACTTCTCGACTGAGAACACACTGATATAGTCGTCTGCTGTAAAGCAGCACATCTCATATGATTTGGCTGTTTATAAAGTAAATATCTTGTATGTTTTGGTCGCTTGCTGCCTCGCTAACTCCACTCGTCAGCAACGAGGAAGCAAAGTTAGCAATGTAACGTTACAGTTATGAATATCGTGTCCATTGTGTGTTAGCTGCATAAGTTTGCTATTAGCGATGTAAATCCACCATGTTTTACTGTGTTAGTCTAACGTTATTCAAATGTTTTTAACGTTATTGAACTTACAAGAACAGTTTGTAAGTAGCCTAAATAATATTATCTCTAATCATGGCTGCAGTGGAGGCTAATCACAAGTAAATGCAGTTTATCCACCACTGAATTTCAGAAATAGTTTATCCACCTCTTGATCGTTTATCCACCACTCAATACATTCAATGCACTTCCTAATAGAGTGTATGCACTCAGGGAACTATCTACTACTAGTAGCCATACCACTTGTAAACAGTAATCTTCACCATTATCATATATTCTGAATGTCTTATGTATTAAAAAAAAAAAAAAACATCCAGTAGCGCTTTTCCTTACTGCAGTTTAGCCTACCCACCTCTTATTTCACCACTACACCTATCTTTAGTATATCTAAGACTACTGTCTGATTTAAATTAGTGGAATATAGTTTGAAAAGAAACCTCTTGTTTGTTTTATAGTCACCATGCCCAAGTACACCTGGCCTTGATACCAGTGCCAGCACCCTTGAAGTTGGTGAAACGGAAGAAAGGCACTACAAAACAGGTGGAAGTGCATTCCACACCATGTGGTCAATGAACATCGATGGACTGACATGGATGGAAAGCGGCATCACTGTGACCATGCTCCTCTAACAGCTGAGGAGCAGAAGAAGAGGATGTGGCTGAAGAAGGACTCGGTGGCATATCAGGACCTGATGTCACTCGTCTTTGATAAAAGGCTTTTGAAAGATCTTCAGAAGATGGCCCTCTTCAAACATACTGGTAAGAACTGACACCCTTTATACCCACATGTTTTGAACATATCCTATTGAACATGTTTAATTAGTGCTATATATTCTCCTTTTCACACAGGGCCACTGGAGATCTTTCACAGAGCTCTCCTGAAGTACCTCCCTGAATGCCAGGCCTTCTCCTACGAGGGAGAAGGCCTACCTCGCCATCATGGAACATAATGAGAACATTGTGGCACGAGAACAAGCCACCACGGCAACAGGTGTGTTTTCATGTACTCTAAATACTAAAATAACCATAAGTAGCATGTTCACAGCTAACTCAAAATGCATACTTTGCTGAAAAGTTCATTCTATTCCTGTGGAGAGACATCTACTAGTCAAATCTTTATTCAGGCATCTGTGTAATCATTATAATCCTTGTCATTTATAGGAGAACCACGCGTCAAGCAGGTCTTCTGCAAAAAGTCAAAGCAATGGATAGTCAAGAAAATCTATAAGCCACACACCACCAAGTTCATCTAGACACTAATTGAGAAGGTCATAGAAAACAGACGCAACCCAAACATAACATTCAAGGACTCAACCGCTTCACTCACCCAACCACAATCTCCTTTGCCACCTAACATTGCCTCTGTCCTAAAGCCGTCAAAGAAAGCTGCAACATCATCATTCAAGAGCCGCTTCTGAGACGTCAGCTCTACATTAACCCATTCCTCACAAATATTTTGTAATATTACCATGTCTTATGTCTGTCTTATATGGTCTTTTGACCTTATCCTTGCACTACCTTACCTGTTTGCACTGCCATTGAGCACCTTACTATACATACTTAATCACAGGGTCAATACCTCTTTTTTATAGTGTGGATAATTTTATTTGTATGTTTTGATGTTCATGACACAATTCTTTCTTTGTGAATTAAAAACAAAATGTCACTCGTGCTCTCCTGTCTGCCTTCAACAAAGTTTAGCATCATAAACTTGGAAGGAGGTAACTGATATGCAACAAGCTTATAATGCAATGTATACTTGTAATACTTAATAATTTATAGAAATTATAGGTATGACCACCATTCTGTTGTCATCTGAGGCAACAGTAGCTAGGTAGTTCCAGTTTTGAAATGTTGGTCGCTCAATTCGCAAACTTCAAATACACTTGGAGCAACACTACTAAGAAACAACTACAACAACGCATATTTTAAGCATTTAATTAAATAACTATAATATACAAACAATACAACTGTTGAATGACTATACACAAACAATGAAACTATAGCTCCTCGAGAGTCCTCCGCTTCTTGGTGCCCCCTTGCTGGCCGCCTGAGCTGGGTATTTCTGGCGGATAGCCAGCACGACACAAGCAGGTAACACATGACGACCTCTGCCCAATCTCTCCTTGTAGGAAGGAAAAGAAAGTGCCGGTAGGCTGTTAGAAGAAATTGTCTGGACAAAACATTGAGTATAAAGTGAGCGATGGTCTTATAGCCTAGCGTGCCACAGTAGCTAGCATAACTGCAAGCTATTTGTGCAATGAACATGCCACGTTAGCGTGTTAGCAAGATTACTCCTTGACATAGTAACAAAGAAAATAAACTTACTTTACAGAAAGACGTCCATTTGGCCCTGTAGGCTTTGGCTGCCGTTTCCAGGTGACCTTAGGTATTCTAAAGTAGGTCTCCAGGACGCCACTATCCATATGGGGTGCCAAACTCGGGTGATCAACAACACACACGTCAGTGTCATCCTCCGATTCCGTGATTTCGTCCAGAAGAAATTGGCATCGCTGGAATTCTCGGCAGCAGACAGACTCATGTTCTGTGTCCACTGGCGCACAGTTAGAGCACAGGCACCACCACCACCCCCCAGCTCGAGCCATTAAGGGGCTCCTTCGTCCATGGCAGGCAGGTCGCCTGTCTCGGCTGTTGTGGCAGCAGCTTCAGCCGCCTCCTGTTCCTCCATAGCCCTCAGCTGCTCGTCGCTATATTGTGGCTCATAAAGATAGCCACGAACATCCTTTTCTACCATATCTTCTTCAAAATCCCAGTCCTCCATATTGCATCCGTCTGCGTATTCGGTACCTTCGGCCATGTTGTCTGCAGCTCTCTGCCAGTGAATTCAAAAGCACTGGCACTGATCTGTGATAGGTCTGTTAGCGCATTAGGTCCAACCCCCTATGGGCGGGGTTGAAAGGGTGGGAACTAGCACTTGTAGTCTCAACAGAAATCCACCCCTCTTACACTTCCTCCGACAATGACGCAAAATTACGATTTTTGCATCATTGTGGGAGGAAGTGTAAAGAGGTGAATACGGATTTCTCCCGTCTCAGGGGGAAATGAGAGAGTGTTGCATGACCATTCAAAAGTATGACTGGGTTTCTAACAATGCAAAGCCTAATGCAAATGGGTGGAGTGTCCCTTTAAGATCTACCACATCAGACACTGTTATTGCTGCACTGAAACAAGTTTTTGCAAGACATGGAGTTCCTGACACTAGTGTCAGACAACCGGCCACAGTTTGCCTCAGAGGCATTCAAACATTTTGCCACTGACTTTCAGTTTCAACATGTAACAAGCAGCCCTCGTTTCCCACAAGCTAACGGTGAAGCTGAGCGGGCTGTTGGTACGGTCAAAAGCCTGTGGAGAAAAGGAGGGGATCCGAGCGAAGCCTTACTTGCATATTGAGCTACTCCTCTGGAACATGGCTACTCACCTTCTCAGTTGCTCATGGGAAGACAGTTACGTACAAGTGTTCAACTACCTGCTACAGTACACTCTGTCTAAAGTGGGCAAATTTGGAAAAACTTCAGGGATGCAGACAAAGCAGGAAGGTTTTGTCAAGCTAGGCAATACAATCGCCGCCATCGCACTCACCCACTAACAGAACTACCTCCTGGAAAGAAGGTTTGGATCTCTACAGAACACACAGCAGGAACAGTTGTCAGTGGAGCAGAACCACCCAGGTTATACCTCATCAATACGGACAGGGGGCTGCTTAGACACAACAGAATCCATCTACGCCCATTGTCTCAACCACCTGCCCAAGAACAAGAGGTTCCACATGATCCTGTTCCTCCACCTGCCTTATCAGAAACCTAGCCTGGCTAGCGCCACCACTTCTCAATGAGACGTGGTCTGGGAACCAAACGTTCATTTTCTCGTATTTGAAAAAAATGTCCAGATCCGTTTATTGGGTGCCACGGATGTCTATCAAATGTGTCTGTGCATAGCTCATCATCGTCTTCCTCGTGAGAGGGAAATGCTGAGTTCCACAGGGCTGCCACATAATTTCATCGCAACCATTCAGAGTGCCAGAGCTCCTTCTACGAGGTCTCTGTATGACTTAAAATGGTCAGCATTCGAAAAGTGGTGCGATCAAGTGGAGCACTTAAAAGTGAGGGTTCCTGACTCAAATACATCTGTCTAGCTGTGCACTCAATAAAACTTGTAGTCATAAACAGCTCTGGTTCTATATGCACTTTGGTCAGTGAACACTGTGTTTAAATGTGCTTTATAAATCCATTTTACTTACTTACTTTGTGCCCTGGACCCTGCAATAGGTATTTGTAAATCGCTTTGGGTAAAAACTGTCAGCTAAATTAATTAATTAATTAATAGATACATCCATAGATAGACAGATGTGTTTGATCTATCTTATGATGCTTTTCTGCCCTCAACAGAGTGCAGTTTCCTGTACCTGCTGCTGAACGGCGTATGCCAAGCCAGCTGCCCAGAGGGCTACTTTGAGGACCTGGATGAGGGTCACTGTGTCCGCTGCCACCCCAGCTGTGCCACCTGCTCTGGCCCTTTGGCGGATGACTGCGAGACATGCTCCACGCCCACTCCGAAGCTCTATGAGGGCACCTGTTCAGAGGAGTGCCCCGACAGCACGTACTTCGAGACGTCCACGCGGGAATGCCAAGGTGGGGTTACCGGCTTATCTTTTCCTGTTAACCCTTAGAACCCGATTGACGCAAAGTGCGCCAAAAACACACCCTTTCTTCTCTGTTACATTGCTCCAGAACCAGGGCTCTAGACTAACTTTTTGCACTGGTTGCACTGGTGCGCCTAACTTTTTTTCTTAGGTGCACCAGCACAAAAGTTAGGTGCACCCAAATTTTCAACCACATCGCATTTAACACCGCAGCAGGTTCACTTTTTTCCCTTAATTACTGTCCTATATAGTGATGGTAATTTTGATACCATAGATTCAATAGAGACCCAGTCAGACCAATAGTATGAAAAATCAGGAACAGAGTTTATTTACAATGATGCGCATCAAGGGAGAGACAGCATGACTTCACCTAAAGATCAGCTGCTCTAACTAGACAAGGAAATAGTTAGGGTTTAAGTATCCTTCCAGGCTGACGGGAGATGGCGTTGGTCATCCCATCTCACGTGGACTACATGAATCAGACCCTGATTAGTGGCAACCTGGCACTCCGGAGCAGATAACTACTGACGGAGCCATGCAGAACAGTGAAACACTGCAAAGTCATTGCAGGCCCAACTGCAGTCAGACCTGCCTACCTCGCCATAACAGGTCGATTTGATTGGCTGATCAGTCAAATGTAGCCATCAATCAAGCCAAATCCAAACATATGATTTCTAATGGTTGCTTAGGTACCGAAAACGCAGTGATTCCTTGTGAAGGCCTGATGCGGGACTTAACAAGAGAAGACGTGCGATTGAATAAAAATGTATTGCACCCCCTCACTATTTGTTCACACAATCTGCCAATCAAATCACATATCGGACAGCGGTGGGATATCAGTAGTCAAGAACGATCGGGGAAGGAGAAGCAGAAGCAAATAATAAATGCTAAAGTACAATGTTATTAAAGACACTATTATTTTTCATTCGTTTGAAAATAGTTAGGCCTTCAGAGAAGGCTTTGAAGGCCCTGACGGTCCGCCACTGATATATATATATGTGTGTGTGTGTGTGTGTGTGTGTGTGTGTGTGTGTATCTGTAGGTGTGTGTGTGAGAGCAGCAGGCAAAGTGCATGTCGCGTGCAATGTGAAGTCCCCTTGAGTGTGTATGTGTGTGTGTGTGTTTGTGTCTATGTGTGTGTGAGTGTGTATGTCTGTGTGTGTGTCTGAGTGTGTATATCTGTGTGTGTGTGTGTATTTGTGTGAGTGTGTATGTCTGTGTGTGTGTGAGTGTGTATGTCTGAGTGTGTATATCTGTGTATGTGAGTGTATATCTGTGTGTGTGTGTGTATGTGTGTATTTGTGTGTGTGTGTATGTGTGAGTGTGTATGTCTATGAGGGGCCGTCTAGGCCTTAATTCATACTTGGTCTTACACACACTATCATAATCTTGCACATACACCACTATACTCATGCACACTCACTATTATAGTCATTTTACATGTATGTATGAGAGGGTATAGTCGTGTATGTGAAGGAGTATAGTAGTGTACTGTATGTGAGAGAGTAAAGAGTATAGTAGTGTATGCGAGAGACTATAGTAGTGTATATGAGAGAGTATAGTCGTATATGTGAGAGACTATAGTAGTGTATGTGAGAGAGTATAGTAGTGTATGTGAGAGAGTTTGGTAGTGTATGTGAGAGAGTTTAATAGTATATGTGAGAGAATATAGTGTATGTGAGAGACTATAGTAGTGTATGTGAGAGACTATAGTAGTGTATATGAGAGAGTATAGTCGTATATGTGAGAGACTATAGTAGTGTATGTGAGAGAGTTTGGTAGTGTATGTGAGAGAGTATAGTAGTGTATGTGAGAGAGAGTTTAGTAGTGTATGCGAGAGAGTATACTAGTGTATGCAAGAGAGTATAGTAGTGTATGCGAGAGAGTATAATAGTGTATGCGAGAGAGTTTAGTAGTGTATGCTAGAGAGTTTAGTAGTGTATCACGAAAGGTATAGTAGTGAATGCAAGAGAGTATAGTAGTGAATGTGAGAGAGTATAGTGGTGTATGCGAGAGTATAGTAGTATATGTGAGAGAGTATAGTGGTGTGTGTGAGAGAGTTTGCATGAAACGGAAGGGGTTTGATTTCTCAGTTCCTGATTGGTTTGTCAATGTCACTTCTCTCTAGCTGGCCAATTAAAATCAAGGAAGGGGCGGGACCTACACTGTCAACAATGTTCGTGTAGACCTAGTGGTCGAAAAAATCAGCCAACTCCTATGTGACTAAATATTAAACTACTACTGCAAACCGAATGCAAATTAGGCTACAAAGACATGAGGGGTGCCTATTCTATTGTAATAGCCTAGGCTACCAGATTTCTTTTGTCTGGCGAAGTCATATTTTAGTGAACTGAGATCAGAA
Organism: Alosa alosa; assembly: GCF_017589495.1. Lineage (NCBI taxonomy): Eukaryota > Metazoa > Chordata > Actinopteri > Clupeiformes > Clupeidae > Alosa > Alosa alosa. The sequence goes on from NC_063199.1 coordinate 8,403,336, forward strand.
AGATTGCTGCCATTGCAGTTAGCTAGTTAGCTAGCATTCCAGCAACATTCCAAAAAGGACATGCATTACAATTTGGCTGGCAGACGTTTTGGTAACCTTGTCTGCTGTTGCCATGGAGGTATTATATATAACTGGAGAGAGTGACTAAGGCCTTCTACATACTCGACGCACCCGACCGGTAGCGCGACACCGTGACGTCAAAATCACGTAGATCTTGCTGGCTCGCCAGGATTTTAGCCAGGTAGCGCGAGGTAGCACACCACTCATTTTTTTTCAGACGAGCGCGACAAAGCGGAAACAGGAAGATGGACTAGTTCGAGGGCAAGCGAGAGTTGCAGTGTTTTGTTACAGTCGTGAATTTTTAATAGTTTGCTGGATAAATTAACAAAGTTACCAGCGAGAGTTGCAACACATGGAATTAAGAGGAACGAATAGAAACGATTTATTTTCAAACAAAGGATATCTATTAAGGCCTGAACAAAATCTCTTTCCACTTCAGGAAATTACACAAACTCAGCCAGCTGCTAGCTAGCTAGCCAGCTAACTAAACTGTTTAAATTATTAAAATTTCCCTCGGGATGACTAAAGTATATATAAGTATAAGTATAGTATGAGTATATATACTTTTTTTATCCCGTGAGGGAAATTTGGTCTCTGCATTTAACCCAATCGGTGAATTAGTGAAACACAAACAGCACACAGTGAATACACAGTGAGGTGAAGCACACACTAATCCCGGCGCAGTGAGCTGCCTGCTTCAACAGCGGCGCTCGGGGAGCAGTGAGGGGTTAGGTGCCTTGCTCAAGGGCACTTCAGCCGCGGCCCACTGGTCGGGGCTCGAACCGGCAACCCTCCGGTTACAAGTCCAGAGTGCTAACCAGTGGGCCACGGCTGCCCGTATCTATCTATGTATCCATCTATCTATCTACCTGTGCGCACACCTTGGAAACTAGATGATAATAATGGTGGTAGTTGTGAATAGTAGCAACCAAAGTCTGAAGTACCATCACAGAGGCTAGATAATAGCAGAGCCCGTTTACATTCTCTGCTACTAGTGTTTCTTAAGGCGAGACACTACAGGTGAATAGGGTAAAATTTTTAACAAGCAGATATCACTATGAAACTTCCCCAGTTGATTACTTACATTAATATGAGAAAAAAAATGTATTACAAGTTTGCTGTAATTTAATGTTTACATATGCAAATTAGGCATTATCTAATTAAATATGCTTAATTTGCATACATTTTAAGGCAATCTAAACCTGAGCATTGGATACAGCCAAGTTCAAAATTATGTTTTCATTGTGTTCAGATATTAGATGGGAAAACATTAACAGAGGGATTTATGAATATCTACTTTTGTTATCCTGTAAATCAGAAAATTATGTCACTAGCCCTAAAAAATCGTTTTTTTCCATGTTTTTAGGCATAAAATGTCATGTAAGTCAGGCTAGGAATAATATATCAACAAACCCCTCAGTAGAAATCTTCGACATATAGTTAGGCATAAGTCTAGAAAGTTTGGTGTATGTACGTGCTTCTGAAGTGGAGTTTTTGAGCTCAGAGTGTGAGCGGAAACTCATTTTGAGAAAACAGCCTTGAAAGACAGCCAATGAGATTCCGTTCTCAGCCTAGACTCGCCTTTGAACTTTCACGATTGGTTACTGATACAAAGGAAGTGTCCATATATGGATCACATAGCGTGATACAGGAAAAACAGAGCTTTCCAACGGTAGTACACATGTTATGTTTTGGACCACGGTCGCTGGAGTGCATGCAAGGTTAGAATGCTAACTTTTGCTGAATTTAGGAGAAATATACAGAAAAGTAGACACAATATAATGAAATAAACACCTAAATGTGTAAATCAGACTTTTTTGTTGTAGTAGTGTGATAGAATACATGCTAAGGTAACATACTAGCTCAAAATCTCGAAATTGACCAGTGCATGAAAAAACGATGTTTTCACCTGCCGTGTCTCGCCTTAATGCAGCTTCTTCTGCTGTGTAGTAGTTAGCGTTAATCTTTTCACAACAGCAACACCTCTGTTCAGGAGAATATTGCAACTAGTGTCATGACCACGACGCGCGAGTATAAATGGTTACGGCGCTTCTGTGACGTCACATTGTCGCGCTACCGGTCAGGTGCGTCGAGTATGTGGAACGTTTAAGTCCCGCCCTCCATACAAATGAATGGCAGAGGCTAGGCAAGTAAATCCGGCCAATTCATAGTCAACGCCATATTGAACGCTGGGGCTCGGATCCAGCACCAGTCGGCTCTGACCATGCGCCAAGTTCTAAAGCTGGAAATGACGCATGGACCAACGTCGATTTAATTGGATATTCTATAAAAAGAGAGTCGTCCTCCAGTAAGAGGGTGGCGATAATGCACATACTTTGCTTGCCACGTAACAAGAAGAAGAAAAAGTTGCTCGGGAACGCACGTGGAGTCCAGTGGAGTCGCCCTGAAGCGCAACTTAATTTCATTGGATAACAGCAGCTCTAACTAAGAGCGGTCTGCCTGACGTCTTGCTGCTGCAAATATGCATTCGAACATGACGTGAAATATCCGTTGTCGAACTATAAATAAACTATTCGGTTTTTAGTGCCATGTGTAGCGCATTTTTACAGTCTATGATTAGTTTGTTTTTTATTTTATTGTTTGCCAGCATGAGCGACAATTACGCCCCCAACTCATCTAAAATGCGGTGTCTGGAAATACTTTGGGTTGTACACCGCAGATGGTAAAATAACGTTAAAGAGAATGTAGTCTGCATATCACGATATCCAATCTTCAAGGCCACCTGTCGAAGTTAGGCTACCATCCAAATGAGGCAGCGGAGTCAGAGGCACAGTAGACGCCAGCATCGCCAGGGGTCCAACATCGTGATGTGTGCATTCTTTCCGTAAATCCTACATTATGTCCGGGGTCTGCTATTTACTTAGGCTTCGCAAAGCACAGGTATTTATTTGGGGTAGGCTTATTTGAGGCAGAACTTTATTTCTTACATTGTACGTTTTATTGTGAGACATGCGTTTTGTTTGGAGCGGCATACTAGGCTATCAAAAGCAGACGATTTTCGGTTTTGGTATGGGATTTAATTTACTTTTGGACTTTTAATATATAGTTAAATGTTGAGACTGATGGACACTTAAATCTACGGGGTATTTGATGATCACTGTAAAGTTTCGTGTAGTTGAAAAAGTGTTGGAATTTCCAGCTGCTTATTGTGAGACAAGGCAGTCCTTGTCACACATTCATAACACGTGCGCTGTGCTCTAATGGAAACCTTATTGCGTAGCGAAGTAGCCTAAATTGAGCTATTTTTTAAAATTATGCATGGTTTACTTTTATTAAATTTGTAGCCTGGAATGCCTCGCGGCAATAATTGTGTTTCAATGTAGTAGCCTACTGATTCAGCCTCTGGCAAGCTCAAAAGGGGGCGGCTATGGGTTGACAGCAACGTGTGACCATGGTGTAACGAGACAAGGGCTTATTGTACTTATTATTTACTTATTGTATTTAATCATGTTTAGGCTATTTTTGTTCGGGACAAACAACAACGAAACAAGATCAATACACTTTCTTTATTTGTCATATGATGCATAAATAACCATAATATATACGTCTTCTCATAGGCTCCTCAAGAAATACGCACTGAATAATGTTTGGCTGTAGCCGCCGGATAGGTACCCGCCCACCAACATGTACGCGCATGAGAGCTCGTGCCCAACACGGATTTTCGTGCATGGAGCTGGCATAGACAGTCGATCTCAATGGGAGGGCACTGAGTCCTTTTTCATTTGGTCCCCCCAGTACTGCGCAGACTCGCACTTAACTTCGTGACGTTAGCCATCGAACTGAATCTTGTAACTCATATGATAGATACACAGAAATTCTTCTCACACTTCCTTCGCCTTCAAAGTCATCAAAGTTAAACATGTATTTATGTATTATTATTAATATCATCCTCACAAGTGATATAAAGTCGTGTTAATGTTGAAACTACCACACATCTTCAAAAACAGTCATGGTAAAACAAAACAAAAAAGTTATAGCCTTGAAGCTAATCTTCTTTCCACTTTTCTGACCTACGGTCAATCCATCGAAAACCTCTGAAATGATTATCGTTAGACTACCGGTAAAACTACTGTTTTTCATTAGGTTTACCTGCCTCTATGCTTTACCTTAACATACCATGCTATTGTAGGCTACATAGCTTTGTTCACGAGTTTCCGTGCTGGCTGGACTACACTTCTTATCCAAACAATACGGTTATCTCCCTTCAGTGCGTTAGCTTCCCTTCAACCGGACATGCTAAACATTCTTCTTACGGGAACCTAACGTTACGTACGAGGTAGTCAAGTCTTGTTTTGCCTTTTATTGTTTATGTAGATAACACAGAAGCTAAAATATCGGCACATGATATTTGTTATATGAAGTTATGGGAGTTCAAAAAAATCCGAAATGAATGGGAGTTCTATGGGGTTAGCAGAGAGTTGATAACCACCGCTACATCGATGCTTCCCCAGAGGAAACTTTTGCTTCTCATTTGTATCCCTTCTGTTGCTAAGGAGGCAAAATGGTGATTCTCTTTTAAGGATCATTTAAGTATTACTTTTGTCACAATTATTTCTCCTAATTTTGCCTTAGGAGAAATAAAACAAGCAAAAGATGAGACACATAACAAGTAGGAGTCACATAAGAGATATTAGTTTGAGAAGCAGGAGAAATATGGGAGATCTCTTATATGTTTGAGTGTAGTCTCATTTACAACTTGTTTCTCCTTAGGAGAAATATTAGAGCAAATGAGGAGACATTGCAATGAGAAACTGTTGAGAAGTAGGAGTTACAATTGAGATATCAGTTTGAGGGTCAAAAAATAGGGCACTATAGCATTTCAAACTTTTATTTTATAAAACAAAGCAAAACAGTTGTACTTTAAAAATTGACTTTAAGCAATGGGAGCTTGCACAGTTGCACTTTAAAATGGACTTCAAGCAATGGAAGCATGTTAATGCCTTGATATGTTCTTTTTATAATGTGTATTCTTATTTTTTTTTTTTTTTGTGTGTGTGAGTGTGTATGTGAGTATTATTTTTAAAAGTTGCATTGAAGCAAATTGCATTGTACGGACCAACTGCACAATGACAATTTAAGTCTATCTATAAATCATACAACATGGAGAAATGAACTAATAAACAATAACATAAACAAACTGAACTTGTGCCAAAGCCGCCATACTGTGTACAATGGTGGATGAAAGCGTGGGCTGGTCAATCTCGCCCTTTTATCCTGGTGGTGGAACCAACCAAAGGGAGGAGGGAGAGAAGAGCAGAAAATAGAACATTGTTAGTTTGTGAGCCACTCAAAAATACAAAGTAAGACATTTGTTTGACCGTCTCCTTTCATAACTGTGGGAATTTTGATACAGCACAAAGATCAGACACACCTTATTAATCACTTAAACACAGAATGGGGGATGTGATAGCTACCACTCACATTTGCTATATGTTGCCCAATTGAAAAATTGTTGAATTCACTCACCTCATCTAGTGAGTAAACTGTATTGTCAGGCTAGGATTAACCCCTATCCAGCTTACCACTAGGCAAAACCTTGTTTTGGTTGGACTAAGCCTATTCAGTGTAAAAAAAAATGGGCATCTGAAAATAGTTTAGTTTAGAGTCCTGATGTCAAAAAAGTAATTTGTGCAATTTTTTTTGTCATCTGGGAGCTGGCTCCATAGACAGAACGCATAACAACTAAATGCAGCGTTGCCTTGTTTAGTTCTGATAGTGGGTTTCAACAGGAACATTTCTCCTGTGATCAGTGAGGTTTAAGTGATGAGTATTGCTGGAACATGTCACACAGTCTCATTGAAGGGCAAATCTGGTGTAAACTGATTCAAAGCCTTGTTGTTCGAGCTCACCAGGCACTGTCCAAAGGATAACGCGACTTTAATTTGTATTTTTCCAGTGAGACGCTGCAACAACCCAAACAACCGGTAGATGGCTCAAGTGAGCAGGGTGTCTCGTAAAAAGAAATGGAGCCTGGAAAACCCTACACAGACTTCTCTACAGACTTTAGCAGACTGGTTTAGAAATAATGTAATAGCCAGAAATATGCCTGCCCTGCCCTAATAAAGAAATATTTGGTTAACTGCGAAAGTGAATCCCGCTTTGCAGCCCGAGAGACGCAGGACAAATGAAACATTCTGGTTTTCTCCGAAAAGCAACGATGATAGTCATCATTTGGACAAAACATGGAGCATATTAACCTCCGTTGCTCAGCCAAATTCTTCCTGTTACGCCCTGGTATCACGGAGTTACGTTTATAAACGATTTTGATGGTCACAAGTTTACTTCATTAGCGGTTTTTTTTTGGATTATTAAAGAGTGTTTTTCATTTAAAGGTTTGACTTCTGCTTATTCAGTAGAACATTTAGTGCTCTCCCCAATCCCAGACGCTCACATTGCATGTTTGTTTGTAATGGATGCAACCGCCAGATAGGCTATCGCGCTTGACAATGAGTTGTTAACAGAACCAAGACATATAGCCCAGCAGCAATCTAGGGACTGTTCGTTATTTATTGAAGGGGCCACCGGAGGAATTTTGAGTGCTTCAGTTGGAAGTTGCATGACCCTCTCTTGCCTGCTAGAAATTGTTCAATGACCCTCCGACAGAATTGTTAAAAAAGACATGACCATCCCCTGCCAATTGTCGCTGTCTTCCACCCGCGCCACAGCCACACACTTTGTGATAACTAAATCAATCTTTCCCGTGAACAATTTATTTTCATTGGGCATACTGTGCCGTGCCATCCACAGCTCTTCAGTTCTGACAAAGCCAAAATTACTCCTTTTGAAACAATGAGTGCAGGAAGCGCGTTTCTATGGTTATATTGCTTGATGGGGGGGATCCCAAGCAGCTTTCAGCCATAAGGCTACTTTGAGAACATTTCAATTCACCCGACACTAATATTCAAAATGTTGAAAACTATTTCAGCATAGCCTATAAAGCAGTTTAATTAAATGGAATGTTAGTTGTAAACAAACAAGCTACTTGGTGAGGCTTGGCCTCACAGATGCGCTTCGTGCCTTAGATGGCAGGAAAAAATCTTCAATATAGGCCTAACTAACCACCCGATTCACGTTGGCTGGGGGGAAGGGGGGCCATCAGACATTTGTGCCCAGTTAATCCGGCCCTGCCCCCAAAAAATCACACCTTCCCACCTCTGACAGCTTAAAAGAAGTCAAGAGGACTCCTTACTTACAGACCTATATCACAAACCCAAGCGAATTTTACCGTGTTTTGAAATCCTATGCAGCTACAGGAGCTTCCAATCGAGGAAGCAATTTTGCATTGTAGGCATAACTAACATGCAATAACGCCAACAACAACAACCAAAACTAGGCTAATCTTTGTCAACATGTAAATTAAATGTAACATTATTGTGAATCAAATTAAAATGTTCTCTTTTGCAAACGGCATAGTAACAGAATAATTTAATAATGTTACAAAGATACTAAATCAATCCGTATGTTTCATTAGGCTACTAGGCTATTTGTTTTGCCTTGATTCATTTAGGTTAGGCCTTTTATTCAGGGTCGTATTCACAAAGAATTTTAAGGCTAAAAGTAGCTCTAACTGGCTAATTTAGGAGCAACTCCTAAAAATAATGGGCGTGTCACCCTAACTTTAGGACTCCTAATTTTTTCACAAAAAGTAATTCACGAAGCATTTTAGACCTAAAAGTAGCACCTAAGTCTGGGACAGCTTAAGTCCAGAGGACTCCTAACTCACTAAGACCTATTCATAAACAGCTTTTTGTGGCATTTTACGCTATGATGTTTTGAAATGCGTAGCCCATGCGCAACAGGAGCTTCAATCGCGAGGGAACAATTTTGCATTCATAAAAGGGATGCAATAATGCCACCAACAACAACCAAAACTACTCATTGTTAACATGTAAATGAAATGTAACGTTTCATTGTGAATCAAATTAAAATGTTCTCCTCTTTGCAAACGTAGCCTGAGGGATATGGTGACAGATTAATTTAATAATGTTGCAAAGGTAGGCTACTGCATCAATCCATAGGCCTATGTTTCATTAGGCTACTAGGCTATTTGTTTTGCCTTACTCTTTATTCATTTAGGCTAGGCCTTTTATTCAGTTATTAATCATCTTCCGTCCTTCCGCACTACTTGTGTAGCGCCGCGATTCTCTGACCTGTCACCTGTCAGTCATCATCGGAAGAGAGGTGTTTGGAATTCCTGCGTTACAATCGTCAGCCAATCAAGGTGGTCACTTCAGTCAAGCTCGTCATGAGTAATGACGTCATCCATAGCCACGAAGACTCACTCCTAGTTTAGGAGTTGTCTGAAAGGCTTTGTGAATAACTTTTAAGAGAAAACGCAAGCTAAAATCTTTAAGTGCGATTTAGGAGTAGCCTACTCCTAGTAGTAAGATAAAAGCCTTTGTGAATAGCCCACGGCCCCAGTTATTCATCATCTTCCGTCCTTGTGTAAGCGACGATTCTGAGACCTGTCACCTGTCACTCATCATCGTAAGGGAGGTGTTTGGAATCATGCCAGCGTTAAATCATCAGCCAATCAGCCAATCAAGGTGGTCACGCTTGCCCATTTACCCAAATTAATGGCCTAATATTACTGATGATCATTGTTATTTAAGAACATGCAGTGTGCGTAGGGTACCAAAACATCATCTTGCTCAAAAAAGCATCATAACGCACATTCTGGCGGGTCTGTTATTTACTGTAGGCTGCGCAAACCACATGCCTTTATTTTGGGCAAGCCTGCATTCATTCATTCATTCAACCTTTATTTATTCTCGGAGGGTCATTGAGGGAAGCCCTCATTTTCAATGAAGTCGAGATTACAGAAGCCCGAAGCAAAAGCTCCACAAACAAGACAACATTCGAGGCCTTCTGTTGAAGAATTTTATATAAAGCCTGCGCTGACAGTAATCCTCCTGCCCCTGATAGGCCTACCACAGCTGTGGATAGTGTGGAATGTTCAAGTAATAACACAATCAATGTGTGTCTCAATTGTCCCCCATGACCACCTCACACATTTCTCTAGATTTTGCAACGAACTTACATGACACAATGCCATAAAATATGCCAGTTTTAGGACACAGAATAATGTTTGTAATGATACCAGGTAGGCCACTTTAAACAAGGGGCATGACTGATGATAGTGGAGATAACGTGTTATCCCGAGGCTTTTGCAAGTCAGCATCTTCGACGGTAGTCTATTAAAAATATAAGTTTTCGATGTCCCAAACGGAGAGCCATACTTTATTGTTTTTAACAATCTCTATGCTACTCACAAAAATGTAGGCATGGAGACATGATGAAGTAGGCTATCCAACTGTCGTGTGTTAAATTATTGTGATTACGAGCCAGTGGTTTTCAAACATTATGCGTGACTTCGGACATCTAACTAAATGCAACAGGCTCATATCGTCCCTCGCATTAGCAAAATGAGGACCAGTGTTTTGTCAAATTGCAAATAGCTATTCGTTTTAACTATTTTTTTTATGATAGTATGAAGTGTTTTTTGTATAGGCTACTATCTTAATCTTGGAATATGGGGAGGGAAGTGGCGCGTCTGCAGTCAGCCAAATATGAATGTAATTCTGCGGCATAAAGCAGATGTATTTGTTTATTGTACAGAAAAATAAAAATGACATGACTAAATTGCAGTCAAGAAGTAGGGCAAATTAATTTACGAAACCAAAACGTGGGTCATAGTTGTCTAAGCCTCTATTGCGTAGCCTGTTAAAACGTCACCAGATAGTTTTAAATCGGCAACAACATTGTTTTCTGCAGAAGCCTACCCAAGGCTACAGATTAATTCTGAACAGTTATTTCTCTACTGGCTCAATTATAACACCACTGTTTTGATTTGCGTAGTTGCTTTAACCCCAACACTGACAATAATGTAGACAGCAAATTTCGATTTTCGTTACCACCGTGTAGTCAAACCTTAAGCCATACCCAAGTAGCCTAAATCGAGGTAATGTTTAATTATGCATGATTTATTTTGTTATTGAATTAAGTAGGCTGGGATTACTCGGCAACAATTATGTTTAATGGTAGATCCTGCTTCAGAAGGGACGGCAGGCAGAGCGATGTACAGTGGCAGAGCGACGCACAGTGGCTGAAAGTGGTACTAAAGCTTCACGCAGCGTTATGCGCGAATGAAGTGGTCATTTGAAAGCGATGCCCACTGTAGAAGCATGCCTTGTGCACACAAACAAGAACACGGTCATTCTTAAAAGTATTGATACTAATAAAATTAGGTATTGTGACAACTGCTAATAGCTCTTGCGACACTTTTGTAGTATCGGTGCACCGTGCAACCCTAAATTAGACGATCTCTGACGTTAATCAACCCCCTGTTGAATTTTCACATTGTTGTTGTTTTTCCTAGCCTAGAAATCTAGACGCACCCTAGTGGCGGCAAATTAATTTGCTCAGCCTGTACGTCTAGTATCAAACCATAGGGATTTCTATTGGCTGGCGCCCGTGGACGCCATCCAATCACAGCCTCTATTTTGTTAGAGTCTTAAAGCGGGGCTTAACAGGATGGCGACAGTCCCATGACAGTGAACAACAAGGAAGGTGGCTATGGCAAACGAAGAGCGGTTGTTTGAATCGGCGTTGGCGTCAACTTTGGAGGAGTTGGACTTGTGCTTTTCTTTGAAAGTTGAGCAACACAATGCACTTAAGTCATTCCTTTCAAGAAGGATGTATTTGCCGCTTTGCCGACCGGATACGGATATGGTCGAAGCTGGCCTAATGCATGCCTAGGCAGTTTAAAAGACAATTCTCTGTCCGCCCCTTGGATTAAGCGAGGTGAATGGCTCGATTCCAGACTATACATTTCAATGATATAGGATGGCCCGCCAGGCTAGTTTTTTCCCCATTTCACCTTGCTTTGCAGGCTAGTATAATTAAAATTGAAGACCTTCGTTTAAAAAAATTAAGACTTTGGCAACGGAATTTAAGACTTTTTCAGACCTTAATTAAGGAACATGACATTTAAGACCGTTTAAAGACTTTTAAGACCCCAAGGCTACCCTGCATTATGTCAGGAATACCAAAAGTACTTCTATACGGCTCTGGGCTATACTTCCCTGTCCATAACTCAGAATTTTCTTATGAACAGCACACAGTGATTTCCAACAAGAGCTATGGATCAATTCATACCGGATTTGTCCTTTAAGTGATTTGTAAACAAAGAGTGCTTTAGGGTCAATCCGGTAAATCAAAGACAATGACTCAATATTACATCTAAATTAGCCCAAAACATTTAGCTCTAATCACTCAAGAGACACTGACAATTGTCAAGAACAAAACAAAATACAGAAAATACAGTATACACCAGGGGTATTCAATTAATCTTCAGTGAGGTCGTTACGAAAATTTCCTCAAGCAAAGGTCCGAGCATCATAATGTTTAGGCTATGTATATGTATGTATGCCAGAGGGTGGCTCCGGGTGGCACAGGCCACCCTTGAGATTCGATTGGCCACCCCAGGTGCCACCCCAAATCCTAGTCTACGATTGGTCATTAACATGGTGTAAGCGGGACCTTTCTTGATGCACTTGCAGCAGTGTGAAGTGTCAGACGTCCAGAAATGTAAGTGGCAAACACACTTGCCTTTATTGGCCTCGCGGCACAATTGAACTGGCGGAACGAAGGGTTTCCCCGATCAGGAAATACTCCTCAATACGCAACTTTGTGTAGGCTTAACAGAGGTAGCCTAAATATCGTGCCTATGACGATGACGGCTTTAAAAAAAAAACATTTATTTCACTTGTCTCGCTGGATTGAAGGCAGAATGTGGGCTGTTGCAAATAGATGAATGAGGGTCGGGAGATTCCGTTAACAAAAACCTAAAGTTTTGCTAACATTTTCTCCATTATTATCGTAAAATATGTCTCCATGCAGGGCAGGGCTGGTTCTAACCTAGGCTAGGCTACTATATTTGGGTGGGCTGGTAGAAATTTTGGATGGGCAACATAGCAAAGCTGTCAAATTGGATCAAAACAAACACAAAACAATCAGTACTACCTAGCTTGAGTTGCTGCAGCCAACAGCCAGGGATAGGCAGTATGTCTGATACATGTATGTAAAATACAAAATAGTATGTTGTCATTTTTATTTTATTTAGTTGGAAAATCGGCATCATATTTTGTATCAAAATACTTTATAGGTTTGTAGTTTAAAAATAGCTTCAAATTATTTTGGTAAAACCAATAACCTACTTTTGGTGATGTGATTATAAAAGTGCAAAACAATGAATGCAGCACTGGTGCTGACTTGTAATTTGCCCAGAGTTGTGATCAGAATATTGAGATTCAGGGAGATAAGTTTCTTGAGAACTTTAGTCATCCAATTGAAACACATGGAAGTCATCCAATTCAAACACATGGAACCGTTATGTGGTTGTTCTGCAAGAAGTTGCACCATGTGCAACGCGCACAAATGTTCACACATCCACAATACACTCCTTCATACCAACCTCAAGTTTTCAACTGATGATTAATCATCTAATCGGAAGACATGGAACCGGTTATGGTTGCCCTGCAACAAGTTACCCCACGTGAAAATTTAATTAATAATTTGCCCAGACTTGTTGTTATCATAATATTGAGATTCAGGAAGATGAAATTGCTTACATACACAATACACTCCTTCATACCAACCTCAAGTTTCTTGAGAAAATAAACAAATAGACAAAAAAGCAGGTCAAATTATTGTAACAGCTACAAAAATAGATGGCCATAGAGTGGGGAAAATGTCTTGGATGAGTATATTTTGTATATCTTCATTTACAGTAATATAATAAAATTGATTATATTTTAATGTCCCCATGATGGAATTTGTTTTAGAACAGCATAGCCCAGTGACAGACAACTTAGATAATTAACTTGAATATGTTTGTATTAAATTTTATTCAAATAAAAAGACATTTTATGTGAGAGTAAGGTATTTGTGTTTTTTTGTCCTTCAATTTATGAGTATGGTGTTTGCATCTGGTTTCCCTAATGTATTTGTGCTAATTTCACATCTTGAGCCTGTTTCTGTTTATCTGGATGTTTTGCCTCATGCATTGAATCAGTGCCTCACTAGTGCCACCCTTTGTTAAAAAAAATGTCTAGAATCGCCACTGTGTATATATAATATTAGGAGGAATGGATGGAGCCTAGTTGTAGATAGGTAGATAGATAGATACTTTATTGATCCCCAAGGGGAAATTCAAGAAGATTGTAGGCCTAGGCCTAATGTTTAATGTGAAATAAAATAAGTAGCCTAAAAGGCAACATTCGAAATGAGGAGAAATAAGGCAAGATAAGAGTGATTGGGGAGAAAACTGAGTAGCCTTGGCTTTTAAAGTGAACTTAAAATAAAATTTGAGCTGAGACAAGGCTGGTTCCTTGAACCCATTAATCAGCAAGTTTAATTTAATTTTTTAGTTTTTTTATGTTGACCAAATCCTGGAAACCCAGGAACATCACGCTTGTTGGGCAGTGAATGCATGTCGGCTTAACTAGATTGTGGTGGATCAATCATATTGCCCTCTTAAATCGTAAAATATTCTGTGGTCAGTTCACTGTTGAATGGGCCTAACCTACCCTATGCTTGCTCAATATGCTTTGTCTAGTAGAGGTGCTTCAAATTGGCTTTTAAAAAATCGCCTGTCTCAGAATAGAAGAGGTCCAGGGCAGAGTCGCAATTACCCCACCATAATTGGGGGGTACTGCTCCTTCACTTTTTCTATGACCATCATGGTCCACTACCATATCAATCCCCACCGTGATCGCCAAGTGCAACATGTGTTGTGCAACACATACAAGGTCTAAACATGTGACAAACTGATAATCAGTCATTGTTCTTATATATTCTGTTGTCTCCCTGCGGCCTGTTCACGGTTATATCCTGTGCCTCTCCTGTCTGCTGGCCCTCCTTTCCTTAACACAATGTCCCTACAGTGAAAATAGGAGTTGACTTGTATTGTAACTGTAATGATATTGTTTCACAATATCAGAAACATTATCTGACCCCCCCAAAACTAATATTTCTGTCTCTTTGCAATTGATATCAATGATTAATATGATTGCCCTCAGTAAAAAAGCATGTTTAAAAAAAACACCTTTTCTATGTGTGCCACGGAGACGCTGATTAATGCAGTGCTCATTATATACATGATTAGAGTGTCTTGACGCCGGCTACTGCATGTGTAGGTCAAAGTCTGCCGATCGCGACATTCCCCTATTTTGTCAAATTGATTTTTATTCCTCTGAGTGTTGCAATTGATATCAAGGATTAATATGATTGCCCTCAGTAAAAAAGCACAAGAAACAGGACGCAAACAGTTACAAACAGTCAGGTTCTTTGCTTCATAAGATGTCGCTGGCGCATCGGGGGCGCTGATGACCAGAGGGGGGCGCCACAGAAAACAACGCGAGACCGCGGAAACGGCCGTAACATCAGGCCGGATGCGAACTGGCGATGCAATTCTTAAAGTGCTATATAGCACAGCGCTGCCTTTTCTATGTGTGCCACGGAGACGCTGATTAATGCAGTGCTCATTATATACATGATTAGAGTCTCGTGGCGCCGGCTACCGCGCGTGTAGGTCAAAGTCTGCCGATCGCGCATTCCCCTATTTTGAAAAATTGATTTTTATTCCTCTGGGTGTTGCAATTGAGGGCAATTCTGTGCAAAACTGTCACATCCATATTTAGCCTAGTTGGCGTTACGGACGTGACAGTTTTGCGTGGTATTGCCCCCGCCGTGGACGTCATCCAATCACAGCGCTCTATTTTGTTAGAGTCTTAAGGCGGGCTTAACAGGATGGCGACAGTCCTGCGACAGTGAACAACAAGGAAGGTGGCTATGGCAAACGAAGAGCGGTTGTTTGAATCGGCGCTTGGCGCCAACTTTGGAGGAGTTGGACTTGTGCTTTTCTTTGAAAGTTGAGCAACACAATGCACTTAAGTCATTCCTTTCGAAGAAGGATGTATTTGCCGTTTTGCCGACCGGATACGGATATGGTCGTAGCGCTGGCCTAATGCATGCCTAGGCAGTTTAAAAGACAATTCTCTGTCCGCCCCTTGGATTAAGCGAGGTGAATGGCTCGATTCCAGACTATACATTTCAATGATATAGGATGGCCCGCCAGGCTAGTTTTTTCCCCCATTTCACCTTGCTTGCAGGCTAGTATAATTAAAATTGAAGACCTTCGCTTAAAAAAAATTAAGACTTTGGCAACGGAATTTAAGACTTTTTCAGACCTTAATTAAGGAACATGACATTTAAGACCGTTTAAAGACTTTTAAGACCCCGCGGCTACCCTGCATTATGTCAGGAATACCAAAAGTACTTCTATACGGCTCTGGGCTATACTTCCCTGTCCATAACTCAGAATTTTCTTATGAACAGCACACAGTGATTTCCAACAAGAGCTATGGATCAATTCATACCGGATTTGTCCTTTAAGTGATTTGTAAACAAAGAGTGCTTTAGGGTCAATCCGGTAAATCAAAGACAATGACTCAATATTACATCTAAATTAGCCCAAAACATTTAGCTCTAATCACTCAAGAGACACTGACAATTGTCAAGAACAAAAACAAAATACAGAAAATACAGTATACACCAGGGGTATTCAATTAATCTTCAGTGAGGTCGTTACGGAAAATTTCCTCAAGCAAAGGTCCGGAGCATCATAATGTTTAGGCTATGTATATGTATGTATGCCAGAGGGGTGGCTCCGGGTGGCACAGGCCACCCTTGAGATTCGATTGGCCACCCCAGGTGCCACCCCAAATCCTAGTCTACGATTGGTCATTAACATGGTGTAAGGCGGGACCTTTCTTGATGCACTTGCAGCAGTGTGAAGTGTCAGACGTCAGAAATGTAAGTGGCAAACACACTTGCCTTTATTGGCCTGCGGCACAATTGAACTGCGGAACGAAAGGTTTCCCCGATCAGGAAATACTCCTCAATACGCAACTTTGTGTAGGCTTAACAGAGGTAGCCTAAATATCGTGCCTATGACGATGACGGCTTTAAAAAAAAAACATTTATTTCACTTGTCTCGCTGGATTGAAGGCAGAATGTGGGCTGTTGCGCAAATAGATGAATGAGGGTCGGGAGATTCCGTTAACAAAAACCTAAAGTTTTGCTAACATTTTCTCCATTATTATCGTAAAATATGTCTCCATGCAGGGCAGGGCTGGTTCTAACCTAGGCTAGGCTACTATATTTGGGTGGGCTGGTAGAAATTTTGGATGGGCAACATAGCAAAGCTGTCAAATTGGATCAAAACAAACACAAAACAATCAGTACTACCTAGCTTGAGTTGCTGCAGCCAACAGCCAGGGATAGGCAGTATGTCTGATACATGTATGTAAAATACAAAATAGTATGTTGTCATTTTTATTTTATTTAGTTGGAAAATCGGCATCATATTTTGTATCAAAATACTTTATAGGTTTGTAGTTTAAAAATAGCGCCAAATTATTTTGGTAAAACCAATAACCTACTTTTGGTGATGTGATTATAAAAGTGCAAAACAATGAATGCAGCACTGGTGCTGACTTGTAATTTGCCCAGAGTTGTGATCAGAATATTGAGATTCAGGGAGATAAGTTTCTTGAGAACTTTAGTCATCCAATTGAAACACATGGAAGTCATCCAATTCAAACACATGGAACCGGTTATGTGGTTGCCCTGCAAGAAGTTGCACCATGTGCAACGTGCACAATGTTCACACAACCACAATACACTCCTTCATACCAACCTCAAGTTTTCAACTGATGATTAATCATCTAATCGGAAGACATGGAACCGGTTATGGTTGCCCTGCAACAAGTTACCCCACGGAAAATTTAATTAATAATTTGCCCAGACTTGTTGTTATCATAATATTGAGATTCAGGAAGATGAAATTGCTTACATACACAATACACTCCTTCATACCAACCTCAAGTTTCTTGAGAAAATAAACAAATAGACAAAAAAGCAGGTCAAATTATTGTAACAGCTACAAAAATAGATGGCCATAGAGTGGGGAAAATGTCTTGGATGAGTATATTTTGTATATCTTCATTTACAGTAATATAATAAAATTGATTATATTTTAATGTCCCCATGATGGAATTTGTTTTAGAACAGCATAGCCCAGTGACAGACAACTTAGATAATTAACTTGAATATGTTTGTATTAAATTTTATTCAAATAAAAAATAAAAAGACATTTTATGTGAGAGTAAGGTATTTGTGTTTTTTTGTCCTTCAATTTATGAGTATGGTGTTTGCATCTGGTTTCCCTAATGTATTTGTGCTAATTTCACATCTTGAGCCTGTTTCTGTTTATCTGGATGTTTTGCCTCATGCATTGAATCAGTGCCTCACTAGTGCCACCCTTGTTAAAAATGTCTAGAATCGCCACTGTGTATATATAATATTAGGAGGAATGGATGGAGCCTAGTTGTAGATAGGTAGATAGATAGATACTTTATTGATCCCCAAGGGGAAATTCAAGAAGATTGTAGGCCTAGGCCTAATGTTTAATGTGAAATAAAATAAGTAGCCTAAAAGGCAACATTCGAAATGAGGAGAAATAAGGCAAGATAAGAGTGATTGGGGAGAAAAACTGAGTAGCCTTGGCTTTTAAAGTGAACTTAAAATAAAATTTGAGCTGAGACAAGGCTGGTTCCTTGAACCCATTAATCAGCAAGTTTAATTTAATTTTTTTAGTTTTTTTTATGTTGACCAAATCCTGGAAACCCAGGAACATCACGCTTGTTGGGCAGTGAATGCATGTCGGCTTAACTAGATTGTGGTGGATCAATCATATTGCCCTCTTAAATCGTAAAATATTCTGTGGTCAGTTCACTGTTGAATGGGCCTAACCTACCCTATGCTTGCTCAATATGCTTTGTCTAGTAGAGGTGCTTCAAATTGGCGCTTTTAAAAATCGCCTGTCTCAGAATAGAAGAGGTCCAGGGCAGAGTGCGAATTACCCCACCATAATTGGGGGGTACTGCTCCTTCACTTTTTCTATGACCATCATGGTCCACTACCATATCAATCCCCACCGTGATCGCCAAGTGCAACATGTGTTGTGCAACACATACAAGGTCTAAACATGTGACAAACTGATAATCAGTCATTGTTCTTATATATTCTGTTGTCTCCCTGCGCCTGTTCACGGTTATATCCTGTGCCTCTCCTGTCTGCTGGCCCTCCTTTCCTTAACACAATGTTCCTACAGTGAAAATAGGAGTTGACTTGTATTGTAACTGTAATGATATTGTTTCACAATATCAGAAACATTATCTGACCCCCCCAAAACTAATATTTCTGTCTCTTTGCAATTGATATCAATGATTAATATGATTGCCCTCAGTAAAAAGCATGTTTAAAAAAAAACACCTTTTCTATGTGTGCCACGGAGACGCTGATTAATGCAGTGCTCATTATATACATGATTAGAGTGTCTTGACGCCGGGCTACTGCATGTGTAGGTCAAAGTCTGCCGATCGCGACATTCCCCTATTTTGTCAAATTGATTTTTATTCCTCTGAGTGTTGCAATTGATATCAAGGATTAATATGATTGCCCTCAGTAAAAAGCACAAGAAACAGGACGCAAAACAGTTACAAACAGTCAGGTTCTTTGCTTCATAAGATGTCGCTGGGCGCATCGGGGACGCTGATGACCAGAGGGGGCGCCGCGTAAAACAACGCGGAGACCACGGAAACGGCCGCCGGATTCGAACTGGCGACGCAATTCTTAAAGTGCTATATAGCACAGCTGCCTTTTCTATGTGTGCCACGGAGACGCTGATTAATGCAGTGCTCATTATATACATGATTAGAGTCTCGTGGACGCCGCTACCGCGTGTGTAGGTCAAAGTCTGCCGATCGCGGCATTCCCCTATTTTGAAAAATTGATTTTTATTCCTCTGGGTGTTGCAATTGAGGGCAATTCTGTGCAAAACTGTCACATCCATATTTAGCCTAGTTGGCGTTACGGACGTGACAGTTTTGCGTGGTATTGCCCCCGCCGTGGACGTCATCCAATCACAGCGCTCTATTTTGTTAGAGTCTTAAAGGCGGCTTAACAGGATGGCGACAGTCCTGCGACAGTGAACAACAAGGAAGGTGGCTATGGCAAACGAAGAGCGGTTGTTTGAATCGGCGTTGGCGTCAACTTTGGAGGAGTTGGACTTGTGCTTTTCTTTGAAAGTTGAGCAACACAATGCACTTAAGTCATTCCTTTCAAGAAGGATGTATTTGCCGTTTTGCCGATCGGATACGGAT
This sequence comes from Alosa alosa, assembly GCF_017589495.1. NCBI lineage: Eukaryota > Metazoa > Chordata > Actinopteri > Clupeiformes > Clupeidae > Alosa > Alosa alosa. Next base: position 8,422,706 of record NC_063199.1, read on the forward strand.
ATGGTCGTCGAGGCGCTGGCCTAATGCATGCCTAGGCAGTTTAAAAGACAATTCTCTGTCCGCCCCTTGGATTAAGCGAGGTGAATGGCTCGATTCCAGACTATACATTTCAATGATATAGGATGGCCCGCCAGGCTAGTTTTTTCCCCCATTTCACCTTGCTTGCAGGCTAGTATAATTAAAATTGAAGACCTTCGTTTAAAAAATTAAGACTTTGGCAACGGAATTTAAGACTTTTTCAGACCTTAATTAAGGAACATGACATTTAAGACCGTTTAAAGACTTTTAAGACCCCGCGGCTACCCTGCATTATGTCAGGAATACCAAAAGTACTTCTATACGGCTCTGGGCTATACTTCCCTGTCCATAACTCAGAATTTTCTTATGAACAGCACACAGTGATTTCCAACAAGAGCTATGGATCAATTCATACCGGATTTGTCCTTTAAGTGATTTGTAAACAAAGAGTGCTTTTAGGGTCAATCCGTAAATCAAAGACAATGACTCAATATTACATCTAAATTAGCCCAAAACATTTAGCTCTAATCACTCAAGAGACACTGACAATTGTCAAGAACAAAAACAAAATACAGAAAATACAGTATACACCAGGGGTATTCAATTAATCTTCAGTGAGGTCGTTACGGAAAATTTCCTCAAGCAAAGGTCCGGAGCATCATAATGTTTAGGCTATGTATATGTATGTATGCCAGAGGGGTGGCTCCGGGTGGCACAGGCCACCCTTGAGATTCGATTGGCCACCCCAGGTGCCACCCCAAATCCTAGTCTACGATTGGTCATTAACATGGTGTAAGGCGGGACCTTTCTTGATGCACTTGCAGCAGTGTGAAGTGTCAGACGTCAGAAATGTAAGTGGCAAACACACTTGCCTTTATTATTCTGCGGCACAATTGAACTGGCGGAACGAAAGGTTTCCCCGATCAGGAAATACTCCTCAATACGCAACTTTGTGTAGGCTTAACAGAGGTAGCCTAAATATCGCGGCCTATGACGATGACGGCTTTAAAAAAAAAAAAACATTTATTTCACTTGTCTCGCTGGATTGAAGGCAGAATGTGGGCTGTTATGCAAATAGATGAATGAGGGTCGGAGATTCCGTTAACAAAAACCTAAAGTTTTGCTAACATTTTCTCCATTATTATCGTAAAATATGTCTCCATGCAGGGCAGGGCTGGTTCTAACCTAGGCTAGGCTACTATATTTGGGTGGGCTGGTAGAAATTTTGGATGGGCAACATAGCAAAGCTGTCAAATTGGATCAAAACAAACACAAAACAATCAGTACTACCTAGCTTGAGTTGCTGCAGCCAACAGCCAGGGATAGGCAGTATGTCTGATACATGTATGTAAAATACAAAATAGTATGTTGTCATTTTTATTTTATTTAGTTGGAAAATCGGCATCATATTTTGTATCAAAATACTTTATAGGTTTGTAGTTTAAAAATAGCGCCAAATTATTTTGGTAAAACCAATAACCTACTTTTGGTGATGTGATTATAAAAGTGCAAAACAATGAATGCAGCACTGGTGCTGACTTGTAATTTGCCCAGAGTTGTGATCAGAATATTGAGATTCAGGGAGATAAGTTTCTTGAGAACTTTAGTCATCCAATTGAAACACATGGAAGTCATCCAATTCAAACACATGGAACCGGTTATGTGGTTGCCCTGCAAGAAGTTGCACCATGTGCAACGTGCACAATGTTCACACAACCACAATACACTCCTTCATACCAACCTCAAGTTTTCAACTGATGATTAATCATCTAATCGGAAGACATGGAACCGGTTATGGTTGCCCTGCAACAAGTTACCCCACGTGAAAATTTAATTAATAATTTGCCCAGACTTGTTGTTATCATAATATTGAGATTCAGGAAGATGAAATTGCTTACATACACAATACACTCCTTCATACCAACCTCAAGTTTCTTGAGAAAATAAACAAATAGACAAAAAAGCAGGTCAAATTATTGTAACAGCTACAAAAATAGATGGCCATAGAGTGGGGAAAATGTCTTGGATGAGTATATTTTGTATATCTTCATTTACAGTAATATAATAAAATTGATTATATTTTAATGTCCCCATGATGGAATTTGTTTTAGAACAGCATAGCCCAGTGACAGACAACTTAGATAATTAACTTGAATATGTTTGTATTAAATTTTATTCAAATAAAAAGACATTTTATGTGAGAGTAAGGTATTTGTGTTTTTTTGTCCTTCAATTTATGAGTATGGTGTTTGCATCTGGTTTCCCTAATGTATTTGTGCTAATTTCACATCTTGAGCCTGTTTCTGTTTATCTGGATGTTTTGCCTCATGCATTGAATCAGTGCCTCACTAGTGCCACCCTTGTTAAAAATGTCTAGAATCGCCACTGTGTATATATAATATTAGGAGGAATGGATGGAGCCTAGTTGTAGATAGGTAGATAGATAGATACTTTATTGATCCCCAAGGGGAAATTCAAGAAGATTGTAGGCCTAGGCCTAATGTTTAATGTGAAATAAAATAAGTAGCCTAAAAGGCAACATTCGAAATGAGGAGAAATAAGGCAAGATAAGAGTGATTGGGGAGAAAAACTGAGTAGCCTTGGCTTTTAAAGTGAACTTAAAATAAAATTTGAGCTGAGACAAGGCTGGTTCCTTGAACCCATTAATCAGCAAGTTTAATTTAATTTTTTTAGTTTTTTTTATGTTGACCCGAAATCCTGGAAACCCAGGAACATCACGTTGTTGGGCAGTGAATGCATGTCGGCTTAACTAGATTGTGGTGGATCAATCATATTGCCCTCTTAAATCGTAAAATATTCTGTGGTCAGTTCACTGTTGAATGGGCCTAACCTACCCTATGCTTGCTCAATATGCTTTGTCTAGTAGAGGTGCTTCAAATTGGCGCTTTTAAAAATCGCCTGTCTCAGAATAGAAGAGGTCCAGGGCAGAGTGCGAATTACCCCACCATAATTGGGGGGTACTGCTCCTTCACTTTTTCTATGACCATCATGGTCCACTACCATATCAATCCCCACCGTGATCGCCAAGTGCAACATGTGTTGTGCAACACATACAAGGTCTAAACATGTGACAAACTGATAATCAGTCATTGTTCTTATATATTCTGTTGTCTCCCTGCGGCCTGTTCACGGTTATATCCTGTGCCTCTCCTGTCTGCTGGCCCTCCTTTCCTTAACACAATGTTCCTACAGTGAAAATAGGAGTTGACTTGTATTGTAACTGTAATGATATTGTTTCACAATATCAGAAACATTATCTGACCCCCCCAAAACTAATATTTCTGTCTCTTTGCAATTGATATCAATGATTAATATGATTGCCCTCAGTAAAAAAGCATGTTTAAAAAAAACACCTTTTCTATGTGTGCCACGGAGACGCTGATTAATGCAGTGCTCATTATATACATGATTAGAGTGTCTTGACGCCGGCTACTGCATGTGTAGGTCAAAGTCTGCCGATCGCGACATTCCCCTATTTTGTCAAATTGATTTTTATTCCTCTGAGTGTTGCAATTGATATCAAGGATTAATATGATTGCCCTCAGTAAAAAAGCACAAGAAACAGGACGCAAACAGTTACAAACAGTCAGGTTCTTTGCTTCATAAGATGTCGCGGGCGATCGGGGACGCGATGACCAGAGGGGGGCGTCGCGTAAAACAACGTGAGACCACGGAAACGGCCGTCGGATTCGAACTGGCGACGCAATTCTTAAAGTGCTATATAGCACAGCGCTGCCTTTTCTATGTGTGCCACGGAGACGCTGATTAATGCAGTGCTCATTATATACATGATTAGAGTCTCGTGACGCCGGCTACTGCGTGTGTAGGTCAAAGTCTGCCGATCGCGGCATTCCCCTATTTTGAAAAATTGATTTTTATTCCTCTGGGTGTTGCAATTGAGGGCAATTCTGTGCAAAACTGTCACATCCATATTTAGCCTAGTTGGCGTTACGGACGTGACAGTTTTGCGTGGTATTGCCCCCCGTATCGTTATATAAAGCTCTATTCCCGCTGGTTTGATTTGCATGCTACAGATTCTATTAATTGCAAAAGAAATGTTGACTGGTAAGTTATTCATGACTGCAGATGCTGACTTGCCTATTTCACGATCCCTCGACCGCAGCAACGCTACTTCCTACCTGAGTTACAAGAATGCCCTTTCACTCCTGTTACAATATGCTGTAATTTATAGCAGGTTAAACAAAAGTGAGAACATATTGTGGGGGAAAATATACTTGCCATTTTGGTACGCTGTTTGTTCAGCAATTTGATCTGATGGTCTAGCGCAGTGGTCCCCAAACTACGGCCCGCCACCTCATTTTGGGTGGCCCCCCAAAACACGTCTGTGGTATATAGCATCTGGCCCGCACGGGAGTACGACATGTCAAACTATAACCTCCGTAATTTCCCCCATTCATTCTCTATGGTGAGTCTTAACAGTACACGTGTAATACTCTTTTTGTCCACTGGTGGTTGTTTTGGCGCTGTTTCGCGTTTACCATCGAAAACGGAATGAAATGTAGGCCTATACCTGCAAACAATGAAAGAGGCCTATGCTGACTGCATCAGTTCTCAAAGTATTCTAAAAGTTTATCAATTAATTGGTAATAACTAACTAACTTCTATTCAAGTCATATTTCTGGGACTTATTCACTCGTTCAAATGTTCATCCAAATTCACAATTCACAAAGTTCTCATCAGGTGAGTGAAAGTTAGAATGGTGGTCATTCCAGATGTTTTTGCCAGCATTTCATAAAACTCTCATAGTTTGAGAACTTTAAATTATTTTTAGGATATTGCTTGTTCACAACTTGAGCTGTGTATGCAAAGACACAGAGTTCAGAGTTCACACATTTTAAATAAAATATACTTTTGGGACTCCCTGCTAATACTTTTTAAAACAATGGTATTAAATTGCAGTAGCCTATGATTAAATATAATGGAATATTCAACTAAGGTAGACTGTTGTTGTTCACAGCACTAAGCTATTTATGTTTACTGATATACTCCGAGTCTCTGGCCCTCTCTTAGAGCCAGGCATAGCTGGCCCTCGGAAGAAAAAGTTTGGGGACCACTGGTCTAGCGTAGTCTTCCAATTTTTTAAGAAGCTGCCGGCCTCTTTTCAGTGGAATTGAGCTGGAACCAGTTTAAACCAGTGGCAATAACGTTAGCTTCGTCATCTTGACTGACATCCCAAAGACATTTTAAAATTCCGTGCATTTTGGCTACAGCATGGCTTAACACCATTCAAAACATACAGACTAAAGCTGTATAAGGCAAAGTAAGCTAGCAACGTTAAATTGTCTAACGTTAGTTTTATATACAAGCGGCACAGCCAGTGATGTAACTTACAAGTAGCTAACATTAACTAGCTAGCTAACTTTATGTGCTGCTTGTCCAGGTTGTTCAATGATATATTGAGTCTAAAAATATGCAAGAACGTTAGCAAATTACCAAAATGTTAATGTACCTTCTCTGAGTTTTTAGTGGTGGCAAGTTCTGCACAATCCTTCATACCCACACACCGTTTCACTTGGTTTCACTGGAAGCAAAATCTAGACTGCATTTTCTGGTAGGAGTCTTCTGCACGCCGAGTTTGTCACGTCCGACCATCATAGACCTCTGAGTCTAACTTGATTTCTCTAACTTGCTAACAAGTCGCAAAGTTAGCTCTGGGAGTAGCAAAAATCAAATTGTGCCTTCTTCCGCGCACCATTGATTATAATATCTACTTTCGAAGGTTGAAGACAAAAGTGCGTTCAGGAAAACGTCTGCGTCTCGATTTAAATCGCCTCCCTCTTGGCGAGAATTTAAAAGGTGATCTCCTTATATGGGCATAGATGGTAGCTTTTTGTAGGCAAACTTCAGAGGTCTGTCAGAGCATCGTCATGTGTGGTGGTCACATCACATGGTTAGGCCTACTGTTTGCAAATGTGAACTTGAAAATATGTGCAATTAAAACAAATAAGCCAATGAAAATCATTTGAGAATTGTTGTACAACAGCTAGAGCTCTTACAGATCAGACTAATTTATAAAACAAATAGGTCTGGATGAGCATTACATTAGTTCACTTAGAGAGCTCTCTGATGGATAAGCCTGAGTAAAATATGAGATATATAAATTGAGCAAGTCTGAGTATTGTATAAGCCTTTGCTGAGATCTCTTTTGTAAATCAAAAAGGACTAAACTGAGATGACTAGAATGAGAACGGTTCAAGCTTGTGAAGAGATCTCTTTTACAGAACTGATGGAGCCTAATCTGAGATTTACCGAAAAGATCTGAAATGAGAATTGCATGAGTTTACAGAGAGAGCTCTCTGGTGGATCAGCCTGAGTAAAATATGAGATGTATAAATTAGACAACACTGAGCATTATTTAAAATATTGATGAGATCTCATTTGTATATTAAAGGGAGTCTACACTGAGATAACTTAACTCTTTTTGCTCCAGAGACAAACCTGAGAAGCGGAGACAAAAGCAATAATCTCATTTTTATATCACTGCGATCTCATTATTGTCTAGGAGAAACAATTGAGAAAGAGAGGAGCTCTCATTTTAACATTTTCTTTCCTCTGGGTCTACTTCCGGGAATTCGCCTGCCCCCTTGGGAGCTGGTTCCAAATGCTCCATGCGGCGCCATACTTGAAAATGGCGTATGCTAACATGCCGAAGCTAATCTGCACGCTCTTGACCCCCTGGCTGTTGCCAGTAACCTGTGAGCCGGTGTCCACATCGCTATTTTTGCACTGACAGCCAAAGATTCTAGAACAGAGCTCCGGACAGCGCTCCTTTCAGAGTGCTGCGGGTCAAGTGTTTATTGTTGCTACAGTAGGTTACCAAACTATCTACCAGCAGCATGTCGTTGCTGCCTGGCTTAATGCTAACTAACTAGCTAACTGAAATGGCCATCTTTCAGGACTCAGTTCACTAAAATATGACTTCGCCAGACAAAAGGAGCTGGCATTACAATAAAATACGTCACCCCTTGTGTCTTTGTAATTTGCATTCGGTTTGCAGTAGTAGTTTAATATTTAGTCACATAGGACTTGGCTGATTTTTTCCTCCACCACTAACGTTAACGTTATACGAACTGTGTTGACAGTGTAAACGCTAGGTCCCGCAGCAATTTTTCAGGACTTTTTTTTGCTGTAATGCTAGCTAACTAGCTAACTGCAATGGCAGCAATCTTTTAGATCTCAGTTCACTAAAATATGACTTCGCCAGACAAAAGGAGCTGGTAGCCTAGGCAATTACAATATAATAGGCACCCCTCATGTCTTTGTAGCCTAATTTGCATTCGGTTTGCAGTAGTAATATTTAGTCACATAGGAGTTGGCTGATTTTTTCCTCGACCACTAGGTCTACACGAACATTGTTGACAATGTAGGTCCCGCCCCTTCCTTGATTTTAATTGGCTAGCTAGAGAGAAGTGACATTGACAAACCAATCAGGAACTGAGAAATCAAACTCCTTCCGTTTCATGCAAACTCTCTCACACACACCACTATACTCTCTCACATATACTACTATACTCTCTTGCATACACCACTATACTCTCTCACATTCACTACTATACTCTCTTGCATTCACTACTATACCTTCTCGCATACACTACTAAACTCTCTCGCATACACTACTAAACTCTCTCGCATACACTAGTATACTCTCTCGCATACACTACTAAACTCTCTCTCACATACACTACTATACTCTCTCACATACACTACCAAACTCTCTCACATACACTACTATACTCTCTCACATAGGCTACACTACTATAATCTCTCACATATACGACTATACTCTCTCATATACACTACTATAGTCACTCTCATACACTACTATAGTCTCTCACATACACTATTATATTCTCTCACATATACTACTAAACTCTCTCACATACACTACTATACTCTCTCACATACACTACTATACACTTTACTCTCTCACATACAGTACACTACTATACTCTCTCACATTCACTACTATACTCTCTCACATACACGACTATACCCTCTCATACATACATGTAAAATGACTATAATAGTGAGTGTGCATGAGTATAGTGGTGTATGTGAAAGATTATGATAGTGTGTGTAAGACCAAGTATGAATTAAGGCCTAGACGGCCCCTCATATATGTCCGTGTGTATGTGTGTGTGTGTGTATCTGTGTGTGTGAGTGTGTGTGTATGTCTGTGTGTGTGAATATTTGTATGTGTGTGTGTGTGTGTGCATGTGTGTGTTTGTGTGAGAATATGTGTGTACAACAAATATTTGTCCTATGTTTATTTTAACATACTTTAAAAACCTTTTATTTGGGAGCTGTGAGGCCGTCATCCTCTTCTCAAGGTGCAACCAGGAAGTAAACAGCTCTGGTCATGTGACAATTTACTCAAAACATTTGACACTGCACACATTTCATTGAAACACTCTATTGTTTCAATATTTACTGAAAGAGTATTGAGATATTCCCCAGTTACAGTTTTAGAGGCTTATAAGTACATATTTGTTTCGGTCACAATTGTGACCGATGGGGTGAAATGAGTTAAACCATAAATTGGAATATTGGACAATGAATAATGTTCTATTCCACTTTCTCTCAATAGGTTGTCCTATGACTTATGATTTACAATTCTACAAGAAAAGTAACTTAATGAAGTGTTGGTGCTTTAAGTGCTTCACTGAACTGAAATTTAAACTTAAAACATCTCAAGATGAATTAACACAATGCAATTTACTTTTTAATTTTAGTATTTTAAAATTTTCAATAAGAACATCACTATGGTTAATGCAGTAACTAAATGGTACAGTAGGCCTATTATTATAGGCTATTGCAATGACTTGCCATGCTCAATCTAAATGTGTCCATTCAATTCACCGTACACAATGATTCGGGCTTTAAATGTAGCAGCGATATTCGGTTTGCACCAAATACCGGATAAAATTGATTGATGCCATCAGAATGAGTTTACACAACTATTTCTAAATATTCTTCTTTTGCTTGATTCATTATTTATTGTGGGCAGCTGTGGCCCACTGGTTAGCACTCTGGACTTGTAACCGGAGTGTTGCCGGTTCGAGCCCCGACCAGTGGGCTGCGGCTGAAGTGCCCTTGAGCAAGGCACCTAACCCCTCACTGCTCCCCGAGCTCCGCCGTTGAAGCAGGCAGCTTACTGCGCCGGGATTAGTGTGCGCTTCACCTCACTGTGTGTTCACTGTGTGCTGTTTGTGTTTCACTAATTCACCGATTGGGTTAAATGCAGAGACCAAATTTCCCTCACGGGATCAAAATGTATATATACTTATACTATATTTCATTGACTCTAATTGATGTTTGGGAAATAGACCTGGACTGAGCTTGATGTGTATTAGTTGTTGTTATTGAGTTAGTTAGCTTCAGTACCAGCTGGCTAAGAGGACTCTTTTCAGGGTTCATCTCCTGGGGTTTTAGTGCCTCAAAATGGAGGGAGTTCTCCGGACTGCTATTCAGGTGCATCCAGAATTTCAAGATTCTTTTCTGTATTGGTAAAGCCAATGGGAAACGGCCTAATTCTGCCCTACATGCATTATTGGGTGTTTTAGATTGAACTTTAAGCATTGAACGGCAGAATTCTGCATGTAGGGCTTCGGTTGGATGCTTGTCCCACTTCGTGTAGTTGTGCATACTGAGTGGACCCCAAACCTCACTTCCATATAGCGCAATAGGCTGGATTATACTGTCAAATATTTTGCACCAGATTGTAGATGTTTATTTTGTGAAATTTTCTTTTTATGCCGTAGAGTGCCCTGCAGGCTTTTGCTTTTAGTGCATTCACTGCCATGCTGAAACTCCCTGATGCAGTAATGATTAGACAAAGGTAGGTATACTGCATTGTGTGTTCTAGGGCGGTGCTGCCTAGGGTGAACGTGTATCTATTTTCCTGACATCTGGGTTTTTTTTTTTTTAAATCATAATTTTGGTCTTTATTGGGTTTACTGCCAGGGCCCAGGACTGACAGTACTGCTCTAGCTCTCTCTCTCTCTCTCTCTCTCTCTCTGCAGCACATGCATTTTCAAATTTACACACAGGCACTGGGCCACGGCCAATCAGAGGGGAGGTCCCACCCTTCACTATCTGTGATTTGTTTAAACCACGATATTGGCCAAATATGTGTCTGTTATTGAACCAAAGGTAGAGTTTCAATGCGGACACTTTTTCCTCTCTCGAATGGCTGGTGCAGACCGGGTCGTTCTCTGATTTTTAGTCGTACTTTTGAAAAATTAGGTCGCATATGCGACCAAATTGGTCGCACTCTGGAGCCCTGTCCAGAACTGTTCATCACAACGAGATGAAACCTTTAATGTGTGACAGAGCAGAAGTCGGCCTTTCCAATGAGACTACGCACTTGTCTGTTGTAAATATGTAAATATGATAACTTGTCTGTTATCATATTTACAGTCTATACTTCTCTGCGTTGACCTGCACACCCATTACTCTCGTTCAAATTACTTGCGAACCTGTGATCGCATAGATATGGCAAGCATATCAGATGAAAGAGGAGACACAGAGCTATCTATTGGTACCAAGTATATCGATCCTTCTGGGTTATAAAAACAGAAGAATTGACTGCAAAATAATAAAGTCATGTACAAAAACCAACGTTGCACACCCATTACTCTCGTTTGAATTACTCGCGAACCTGTGATTGGATAGATATGCCACGTCAGATGAAAGAGGAGACACAGAGCTATCATTTGATACCAAGTACATCCTTCTGGGTTATCAAACAGGCGATGTGACAGCAAAATAATAACTTCATATAGCCGACTTACCCCACGTTTTTGCGTGCAAAGCATTTTCATAATCCAACTCTTATCATGTGTTTCTCTGCAAAGCATGTTCATAATCCGGTTTTGAGATCCTAGCAAATTCCGGCATGGCATCCCATTCAAGGCTCACATTGCATCCCAATTTGTTCGACAAAGAAACACCTTTTTGCCTTTACTTTGTTCATGGCAATGCAGTAAAAAGTTGTTGTAGAGAATCATCATGAGGGCACACACAGGCTAACACGCAAACTCAGGTCAAGTCAGGTCAGATTAGTTCGTGTCACAGATATGGAGCGCAGAAAGGTAATTTTTCATCACTAAATAAAAAATATGGCATTTATTTCTGTAAGGCGCACACCACATATGTAAATTGTTCAGCGCCCTCCAAAATGGTTCTTATATTGCCAGATTCAGGACAGTCTGTCCTACACATACATGTAAGTCATGTCCAGCTGGCAGCTTGCTGTGGTGGGATGTATTTCAAAATGTAAGAATTCACTTTATGCCAAAGGCTATTGTGACGTCCTTCCGCTGAAATGTCAGCCACCGCGATTGCTTCCCGTAGCATAGGCGTCTACTTGTTTTGGTAGGTAGCTGCTACGCTAATGTTAGTTGACAAGACATGAAAAAGTCAACGTTTAAATACCAGAAAGTGTCTGGTACAACTGCCGAACACTGCTGTGTACCACAGTGCCAGGCATCTGCAAAGTACAATACTGTATCGGAACTCCCCCTATTACCGTCGGTCCCGTATTTTCGCCGTCTTGCGTGTATGTGTCACTTAATATCCATTTCTATACAAACCAAGACGACGGACTCCTAAAGAAACGCAACCACCCACACCATAGGTGTATTTAAATGAGCTATGTACCAAAAATGACATTTTACCGTGACTTGAAGAGCTGTAAACAGTGTTGTAAGGCTGCATGTACACAACCGCTTGGAGCTCCAGTGGAATTTTAATTTCATGACGAGAATTCTCGGTCTAACCGTTCATGTGCCGTTGAAACGTCGTAAATACAGTAGGCGACCGATCAGGCCAGCACTATAACTCCGAGCGTGGTAGACAAAATCAGATATTTCAGGCAGTAAATGCTCCCGTTAAGAACCAAACCAGATTTTGTTCAAATCTACACAACTATGGCTACTGAAAAATGTAAGGTTCATTTAGCAAATGTTATTTTGAAGTGTTAAAAAACATTGTTGTTTTAGAATTTCTGAACAAAAGTGGTGATAATTGGGGGTGTTACTTAGCTTTTTTACTTTTCCTGCCGATGAGGAGTGGATTGTCACTATCCGCAGGGACAAATTCAGTGTAATGCCTCACCGGCACTTGTAACCGGTGAGGCGTTAGCCGGCACTTCAAAACTAAAGACATCCGTGAACCGGTTACATGCAGCTATTCCGACATGCCGCTACTTATACACTGGCGTCTAATTATCGAAGTGGCGGCATTAACATTAATTTTCAAGCGTCCCACTACTGCGACAATTTTTTTTCCATTGTCGGAGTAGCGACACTTGACCTTTTTTAAAACGTCCTGCCATTCCGACACAAGTGGCATAGCCAGGATTTTACAACGGAGTGGACTATTGCGAAGTAGGCCTAGGGTGGGCCTTTATTTTTTTATTCCAATATGGGCAGTATAGCCTAGGCCTACAGTAATCCCAACTTTAAACAACACTCGATTTCATCACAGCTCAGATGATTCATGGCAAAAAACAATAAAAGGCTACATTGATAAATAACAGGGGCAACAGGATTGGATTCTAAAATAGCCTACGCACAATAACTTCAACCGAAAGGTTTCAAGGAGTCCAAGAGTGCGCCTCACACACAACAAACAGACACCTCACACACAACAGCTCCGTTGAACAGTGTATTTTTCGTGTTTAAGAGCTAAAAAAGTTGATTAGAGAGTCACCTTTGAAATGCCGGGTAGCCTAAATTATAGTCTATAGCGCGTGCATCTCAGAGGAAGAGATTTTGTAGAGAGAGAGAGGATACAAGGATACAAGGATACAAGGAAGTTTATTGTCACATGCATATAGTTACTGGAAGTAAGAAATGCAGTGAAATTATGTCTGGTGTCAGCCTATTTGTGCATTAATGGGGGTAAAAAGTGCAGTAGAAGAGGGGTTTAGTAGATTAAGTGGCAAGGGCTGCATAAAAAGGTGGGGAGGATTGGGATTGGGTGGGGGGCACCAACAAGCAGCACCCAAGGCAACAGGGGCAAGGAAAAACTCCCTTACCAAGGAAGAAACCTTGGGCAGATCCACGGCTCAAGGGGCTAACCCAACTGCCAGGGTCTTGGTGTGTGTGTTGGGGGATGACAGGGGAGATGGGATAGTGTGCTGTGTATGTGGGGAGAGGGCAGTGTGCAATATGTGTGTTGGAGAAGCTTCCTCATGAGACAATGTGCTGTGTATTGGGGGGCAGGGACTTACTATTGCAAGCAGAGTACTGTATGTAATGTATGTAGTGATGACAGTGAAGATGTGTGTGTGGGAGGGAGGGGGAGGGGCAGTGACTGTGTGTGTGTGTGTGTAGTGGGTAGGTGGGGGGGCAGTGTGCTGTAAGTATGTAGAGGATGTGTGTTGGAGAAGATCCACAAGAAGACAATGTGCTGTGTATGTGGGGGCAGTGTGCACCAAGTATGTAGAGGAGGCTTACTGTAGCAAGCAGTGTGCTGTATGTATGTGAAGTGATGACAGTGATGATGTAAGTGTGTGTGTTGGGGGGGGGTCAGGGACTTACTATTGCAAGCAAGAGTACTGTATGTCATGTATGTGAGTGATGACAGTGAAGATGTGTGTGTGGGCGGAGCAGAGCACTGTGTGTGTGTGTGTGTAGTGTGTGTGTGTGGGTAGGTGGGGGCAGTGTGCTGTAAGTATGTAGAGGATGTGTGTTGGAGAAGATCCTGAAGACAATGTGCTGTGTATGTGGGGGGCAGTGTCTTTGTACAGTATCTATCAGTCCACGGTCAGCAGAATGTTTATGTTTGTATATACTTTAGGCCTTTTGCTACCTTGTTAAAATACTTCTTTGGTCAATCTGCTTTTGTTTGGTCTCATTTTTAATTACTGTCTCTTACCTTTTAAAACTTAAGCCATACACAACACTGAAATGCTTAGATCCAAGTAATTTATTACTCATTGACCCTAAACATTAGCCTGGCGAGCCAGACCCACATTAAAATGTAGGGTCTGGGCACTCACCGTTCGCAGTGCTCAGTCCGAGGGGCGGGATAATCAGTTGTCTTTCAAATTCCCTCTGCACGCAATAGGACCTTAATAGATATTTGTTTTCAAGTAGCAGGAATTCAAGCCAAACCGTTGCAACTCTGCCATCAATCATTATGTTAAGCCCACCAAACGACTCTATACTCGATTTCAATGCCCTGATTAAGTTTCGATTTCTGGAGCTCATAAGCCAACGGAGAGTTGCTAGACTAGCCCGCTAGGGGCGCGTCTAGATTTCTAGGCTACCTAAACATTACATCACAAACAAAAACACAATGCAGCAACATTTCACTGATGAGGTTGAAATTTATTTCCTACACAGTAGCTTCAAAAACATTTACACTGCAATCAATTCATTAGTTTGCCAAAAAGGCATTGAGGTAGAAATAAAAAAAGAAACAGTCAACTTTTTCTTTAATGGTTTGTATGACTTCCCTGTCGCGGGGAATTCTCTTGATAAACATGTCATCTGCTGTGTAAACCACAAAGTCACACCAGTCACACCCAGAAACCAACATTTGTCCCCTGACCTGCCAGTAATAAGGATGGGATTGTCTCAGTGTTTGTGTCCCATCCTTTATCATAATGTAAGGGCAGTCCACATAGCTAGCTACGTTTAGTTATTTAATTTCTAATAGGCCAAACACTGGCTGCCCCACAGGATCATACACTATCCCATCAGGTGTTGACCCCATCCATGGTGCCTCAGGGTGGATCAGGAACCCACATGGGTAGTGGTTGACCTCCCTTACCTTGCAGTACTCCTCTACTGCTATAGGCTCCAAGGCATATAATAATGTGCTTTTTGTCTTTGTATTATTTAAAAATTAAATCAGTGCAAGTATTAATACATGAAATTGTGGCAGATCTGGGTAGCCTCTACTGAAAAACAAACAAACAATATAGCATGTGTGTATGGCACTTACAATGACCAGCAAGGGCGTAGGTTTGGTCTCAGCTTTGGTGGGGACACATCCCCAACTCCTGCTGTCACGATACCAACATTATTGTTTCAATACCAATACCAAGTGAAGAATCTCGATTTCGATACCTTTGCGATTTTTTAAAACTTGATTTGGTTTGGGGGCCCCCGCCACCTTGATGCCATCAGTAATATTGAATATTGTGTGATCATTCACATCAGTGGCAATCATAGAATTCGATTTACCCTCCACACAAACAAACACACACACACACACACAGAAAGTGATGGTTGTCATAGGTTTCTATTTCATATTTATATACTGTACATTGTCAATTATTTATACCATTTTATGATATGCATAATTACTAATACCTAAACATTTTTGGCAATTTGAATACATCATATTGATATTTAAATTAATACTCTACACTTGTTTTCTACAAATATCATCACATTTGTGTTGTGCAAGTATAATTGTGTGCCTGTCACTCTAAGGAGAACGTGAAAGCAATTAGCTTTCAGACTCACGGTTTTAGGCTAGTGGAAAATAGTTTTGCATAGTGCAAGGATATGTGGAATCAATTCATCATGTTTGCTATGTCATTAGATAAAATAAATGCTCAAAAAACAAGTCAAAGAAAAAATCTTTCCTGAATGAGATCATAAAAGGAGATATGTAAGTGTATGAAATTCACCATAGTTTATCTTTGATTTCTTTGCACTGTGCAGGCTATACGTTCACAAATACATTAGCCTACATAAACAGACTATAGGAACAGGAAAATGTCTCAGATCCATTGTTTATTGTGACTGCAAGATTGGTAGCCCAATTAACAGTCAGTGACATGGTGACTTCTATTCTGTGCTATATGCCACTGTCTGTGCGGCACACCCCTATTCAACATGACTCCTAACCTTGGTTGAAAGATTACAGAAGCTAGGTTTAGCTATAACAATGTCCTGGGTAATATCCTAACAGTTAATGCTATTTTCCTTAGTAAAATCCGAATTTGAAAGCCTTGTCACCAGTTACCACAGTCTGTAGTTACTTTGCCTATTAGACTCTGCATAATGAAAAAGCTTTGAATGTTCCTTTTCTACTTTGGTGGCATAGCTGATATACAAAGCACAAAAAGGGGCAAAATGTGCATGCTGAAGGGCAAAGGGAATATTGTAACAATGTTACAATAGAAACAATCGCAAAGGGAATATTGTAACAATGTCAAATAGAAACAATGTTTTACACTGGGCTTTTTTTGGGTTATGTATTGGTAGACATCCCTGATAATTTAGCACACACTCGCTCGCTTTTCTGACAGTGTCAAAGTAGGCCTAGGCTATGCTTTGACGCTGTTGTGTGTGTCAGATAAACCCCCTTCGGTTTCAGCCAATCAAATGACAGTGTTTCTTTTACTGTCGTCCTGGCCGTAGGCATAGGCCAAATAGCACAAAGTGTTTGCTAAACTATTGGTGGGGACAATTTTGTCATCTCAAAATTTTGATTGGGACTAGTCACTAGCGTCCCACCCTAAACCTACGCCCATGATGACCAGGATAAATGCTTCTAACTAAAGGTACTGAAAATGCCCTTAAAACAGTCTAGGGTTCTAAGTCAAACACAAAGCAGCACACCACCCTCTTATGACTCTGACGAAAACGATGACAGTCAACATGAGGGAGTGATTTAATGACTTTAATCTGTGGATAGCTCCCATATGTTCCCATATGTAATACTTGTGCCGCTCTGTGTAAACAACTGGCTTTGTCTTTCTCTAGCTGTGTGATAAGCTGAATACCAGTCAAAGACTGTTTGCTTATGGTGTGTTCTGTTTTCCCTTGTTACCGTAATGGTGTTGGCGTCAGAATGCCACCAGACCTGTGCACGGTGTACAGGACCTGAGCCCAACCTCTGCACACAGTGTGGCAAGGGCCTGGCCCTCGACCCCAACACTTTGATGTGCGGAGTGACCGGTGACTCAGGCTGCCCGCCCAGGACCTTCCTGCATGCCAACCGCTTCACCTGCCAGGCATGCCAACGACAATGCCAGTCTTGCGAGGGGCCGGGACCTGCTGACTGCCTGACCTGTGCCCTGCCCAGATACCTCCACAGTAAGACTCACTCGCAGCTGTACACGGCCCACCACTACTAGTTTTTTTGTGTATTCATTTTCAGCTTGATTTAGTTCTGGCATATATACTGCATAAGTTAAGTGTGAAATCAAATTTAAGTATTTGCCTCTTTTGACATTTCCAATTCAGAGAATGCTTGAGAACAGCAGGTTGTCACCATACAGACATCCTTTAGTTCATGTCTGAGAAAACCATGAAACCATGGCACCATGAAATGTGATGTGGAATGCCCCACTGATCTAACCAGTTATGGGGAATGTCTGTGATATTGTACAGCATGTGCACTATGTGTTCTTTGTGGTGTGCGGTTGTGTGTGTGTGTGTGTGTGTGTGTGTGTGTGTGTGTGTGTGTTCACATGTGCCCTTGTGCCCGCAGAGGGCTTGTGTGTAAGTGAGTGCCCAGCGGGCAGCTACGCTGCCAGTGAGGAGGCTGACGGCATGGATCTCGGCTTCTGCTCCACCTGCGACCATGTTTGCGCCACCTGCTCCGGGGCCTCACCCAAAGACTGCACCTCCTGCTCTCGGGGCTACCTCCGACTGCTGCACCTCTGCGTCTCCCACTGCCCTACGGGGTAAGACAGGAAGGGTTGGAATCAAAGAGCCACCTGAGTACTGTCACACGTTGCCCACGGCAACGGCAGTTTCACAATGCATGTGATATGTGATGTGATATGTGATACTTACATAGATAGATGGGAAATGTCGTTAAACAGGAAATTTGTAGTCACAGTCACATACATACAATGCACAACATACAACCAGTGTTGCCAGCGACTTTGTCGCCATATTTAGAGAGATTTCAGACCCCCCAAGCGACTTTTTTTGTAAAAAGCGACTAGCGACAAATCTAGCTACTTTTTCTGCCGTTCTTGGAGACTTTTTGAGACTCTGATGTGATGGCATGTAACGTCCCTTTTTACTCTTATGAGTGAGCAGTGAGTTCGGCTGTGCTGTGTAAGAGTCTCATGCCTATTTCGTTTGTGAATTAGCCTACATCGAGTTCGCCCAAAGCGTAGCCCCATGATTATTCAAGTAATGACTGACCTATGTAGTATCAGCCCATGTTATCCATGGAAGTAGATGTTCTATAGATCTAACAGCTCAGGAAGGTGCAGCAACTTCGGGTGAGATTACAACCAGAGTCAACGAGACGAGAGCAATGACATGATGACAGGGAAACAGGGACACGCTTTCTAGCACCGTTCAACAAGGAAAGTAGGCTACAACTTCATTCACAACCAGATAGTTCAAAATCGAGCATACAAGTTAGAAAAACCTAAAGCATTCGTTTAGGCTATGTCGCCTCAATGTTGTCAATGCAGGACAGACTGTCGGCTGAGGGGAAAAAAATTATGTCGGTCTGTCTGAGTGACATTAACTAAATAAATCCAAAATATAGCCATTGTTGTAAAGTTAAATTGTGTGTAGCCTATGGTGAAGTTATAATCAGACTTCAAGCTATGCAAAGCAAATGCAACAGTTGGGAATAGGTTGGAAATTATTTTCAACCACTTAATGCTCATTCTGGTGTATAGGCCTACTATGACAAGATGTACATAAGTGTAAAGTGTATCAATTACCCTAATGTACAAGTATGTTAAATTAAATATATTTAAATTAGGCTCTTAAAGTTGCCTATTTCAGTAGGCCTAGGAGAAAAGCAAACAGGTGTAAAGGGGAATTAAAGGGCCATCACCGTTTTTTTTTGGGTGGGGTCACGACCTGGTGACGTAATTGATATGCAAATTAGTGTGTGACGTCATCTAGCAACATTTAGCGACTTTTGGAGCTGGCTTTAGGTACTTTCCATTTGAAATAGTTGGCAACACTGCATACAACACTGACACATTGCCACCATTGAGAGAACATTTACATGGAACATGGAAACAGTGTGGGAACACCTAATCCATTGGTTAGGTTACTTTCAGACAGGAACACATTGTCTTTGAACATGTGTGAACATGTGTTCCCCTTCAACAACTCTCAACATTGATTGTAAAATGAGGATACAGTGACTAGTTCTTTTGTTCTTTCAGATGAGTCAGTAGACTCTGCGTGTTTTTTTCTGGCCAAATGGGCACCCATACAGATAGATAGATGAGAATAATGAATATGTAACAGTTAAGTGATAGAAATACAATAGTGAAGAGATTTTGGTTCCCTTCTCCCAGGTTCTATGCAGATGGGGACCGCTGTGAAAAATGCCACCGTTCCTGCGATCAGTGTTCTGGTCCTGGACCTGAGTCCTGCCAGGCCTGTCCCGCGCCACTGCTAGAACTTCACGGAACCCGGCTCTGTGTGGAACACTGCCCACAGCGGTTCTACCAGACAGGACAGCGCTGCACCCAGTGTCACACCAGCTGTCAGAGCTGCACAGGTGATCGGTTCTCAAAGGGCCACAAAACAGACGAATAATGAATAATGTCGGACATGAATAATGTCGACAAAAAACACACACTGATTTTTTTTATGTGAAGATGGAGTCTGTGATAGAGAAAGCTTGTTAGTGCTTGAGTTCAACTTGAGCCAATGAAATCACACCTCTCTCTCTTCTGTGCTACTGAGGAAAGACATTTTCCGAATTACAAATGTGGACTGCCCTTTTCATTTGGATAGTGTTGGTTTAGCAACTCATAGCAGACACATAGAGTTGAAGGGTTAAAGTCCTCACACTGATCCTGTTTGAGGGCAAGGCAGCAGGATGCTTGTGCTCCAATTCTAAAATGGTCTGATACTTGTTACACTCCCATTGTGGGCAGTCAGGATGTTTGGATTATCTCTCCCAGCCTCCAAACAGACCTGACATGCACCTACACCTGGAGTGACACATGTGGAGCAGAAGCCTAATGAAGTGTGTGTGTATTTGAATGTCTTCACTCGTGTGTATGTGTGCTTGAGTTTGAGTGTGTGTTTGTGTTTGTCTGTATGTGCTCATATTTGATTTGTGAATGTTTTTTTTTATTATCTGTGAGTGCATTTCATATTTGATTGTGTGTGCGTGTGTGTTTTCAGATTCCAACCCTCAGAGCTGTGTGACATGTGACTGGGGCAGTATTCTGCAGAAGGGTGTGTGCTACCCCCGCTGTGAAGAGAGTCGTTACTTATCCCTGAGTGTGAGTTGGTGGTCACTAGAGGTCCAAGCACATGTGCACAGACAGTACCCTCCTGGATCCCTCCAGGCTTGGTTACAATTACGGATGTTTTTTAAATGTATATTTTTGGGGCTTTCGTCTTCAGTGGGTTTCGACTATCAGTGAGTGAGTAGGAGACAGAGATATGGGGGTAGGAATGAGAAATGACACTGACTCGGAATCAATCCCGGGGGTCCCGGGATCAGGATGGGATACTGAAGCATGCGACATCCAGCGTAACCATCATATTCCACCCTTGTCATACTTACACTGCAAAAATTGCTTTTCTAATAACATCTAACCAAGTCTTATTAATCTTTCAAGATAAAAAAATCTAGTTGGTATTGTTTTCAGTATAAAGAGACTTACCTAGTGCTTTCTCGTAAAAATCATTTGACTGTATTTAAAAATAAATGTATTTATTTTAAGACGTCTCATCCTGAAAACAAGCAAATTTGTCTGCCAGTGGGTTAAGCAAATTTGTCCTAAAAACAAGCACAAACAAGTACATTTGTCTTGATAAGACTCCTTAAAATAAGTCAAAGTGTTCTTAAATTAAGTCAAAATGATCTTTAGAGAGAACACTAGGGAAGTCTCTTCCTTCATACTAAACAATACCAAATAGATTTTTTGATTTTAATAACCCTTGGTTAGACTTTATTTTTTGCAGTGTACTCATCATCCTTTCAAAATCTTGACTTGACCAATGCCTAGTTTTGTATCATTACACTAGTTAGATGTGTACCTGTTGTTTTTTTTTTCCATATATATATTTTGTTTACCACGCTCGGAGTTTGGTGCTGGGCTGGTGGGTGCCCTATTTCACACGGCACATCAATGGTTAGACCGAGAATTCTCGTCGCAAAATCAAAATTCCACTGGTGCTCCAAGCGGATTTGTAGACGCAGCCTTACAACACTGTTTACAGATACAGATACAGATTCACTGTAAAATGTAATTTTTAGTAATTTAGCTAATTTAGATACACTTATGGTGTGGGTGCTTGCGTTTCTTCAGGAATCCGCCGTCTTGGTTTGTATAGAAATGAGTATTAAGTGACATATACACGTAAGAGGGCGGAAATAGGGGACAGACGGTAATAGGTGACGTTTCGATATATGATTAGTGCTTTTCACAGGCACAATTCACAAATTCCTTTACAAGAACATGTACTGTAGATACACTAAAAATACAAAACAAACCAAACAAACCCGCTGCGTTATGCGTTATGGTTTGTATTATAGTATTTATTTATTTTCATTAGGCTATTGATTGAATTGACATTGTTG
Organism: Alosa alosa; assembly: GCF_017589495.1. NCBI lineage: Eukaryota > Metazoa > Chordata > Actinopteri > Clupeiformes > Clupeidae > Alosa > Alosa alosa. The sequence continues at coordinate 8,444,273 of NC_063199.1, forward strand.
TTTATTATTGCTGTTCTCCTTGGTGTAGTCTTACCAACTTTTTAAATTATTTACTGTTAAATTTAACTGTTGTATTATTGTTATTTGTATGCTGCTTTGGACAAAAGCGTCAGCTAAATACCATAACCATAGCATTCTTGACAGAGCAGCTGTGTAAAAACCCCTCGGTCATCCAGCAGACTGACAGTTTGTGTTGTTCTTGTCCAACCCAGGAGGTGTGTGAGCTGTGTGACGGCTCCTGCAGACACTGCTCGGCTGCCGGCCCTCAGAGCTGCCTGACATGCCATGCCGGCTTCGCTCTCCACGCCATGGAAGGCCGCTGTGTCCGCTGCTGCCCGCAGGACCTTGTGCGCCAGCATGCGGCCAGGGAGGAGGAGGAGGAGCAGAGGGAAGGGGAGCAGGAACATGAGACCTGCTGTGTGTGTGACCCTGGCACAGGTATGGGTGTGTATGTGTGTGTGTGCTCAAAGTGGCTCTCATTGAGGCATTCCTGTGTTCAGATCTGCGCTGGTTCCTACACTTGATTGATATATGAGGGCCAGCAGGCGCACCTGCAGGTGTACGACCATACGCACTGTGTGTACCATCAGGCTACTCAACAACAAGAGAGAATTTCCCCTGTGTGTGTGTGTATTCACACCAAATTGGCCTACCATAACTTCCCAACTCTGCACAGTGGCTCTCATTGAGGCATTCCTGTGTTCAGATCTGCGCTGGTTCCTACACTTGATTGATATATGAGGGCCAGCAGGCGCACCTGCAGGTGTACGACCATACGCACTGTGTGTACCATCAGGCTACTCAACAACAAGAGAGAATTTCCCCTGTGTGTGTGTGTATTCACACCAAATTGGCCTACCATAACTTCCCAACTCTGCACAGTATCCCATTAACTTCATGACAGTAGGCCACTAGGCTATTTACTGTAACAGTTTGTAAACACGTTATCAATGTTATACAAAATATAATAAATCAAGATCAAACAGGTTTCATACAAGGAAGGAATATTTCCAACAGTATTAGACAAGTATTAGAAATAATAGAATATTATGATAATAAAAAAAAAGCCAGGATTAATTTTTGTTGCAGATTTTGAAAAAGCCTTTGATAAAATAAAATGGGACTTTTTATACAAATGTTTAAATTATTTTAATTTTGGGGAGACCCTGATAGCCTGGATCAAAGTGATCTACAATGGTTCAATAAGTAAAAGAATGACCAACGGATATATGTCAAAGTCAATTATACTTAAAAGAGGAGTGAAGCAATCCCCTTACCTATTTATTATAGCAATAGAGATTCTTGCAAATAAGGTTAGAGGTAATAATAATATTATTGCTTTAAAAACACAAAGTTTACAATCAAAAATTTCTATGTATGCAGACGATACAACTTTTATGATTAATTCTGATAGTATATCTCTGCAAAACTTAATATTAGATCTAAATAATTTTTCAAAAATGTCTGGACTAAAACCTAACTATGATAAATGTAATATTATGAGACTCGGTCCACTAAAGAAAACAAATTTTACTCTTCCTTGTGAGCTACCAATCAAATGGACAGATGGTTCTATACAGGAATTTATATTCCAGAAAACATAGGAAATATTGCATTAATTAATTTTAATAATAAGCTCAGTAGAGTGTCTAAAATTCTGCAACCCCATGGTATGGCAATAAATTAACAATTTATGGTAAAACAACCTTGATTAATACATTGATAGTGTCACAGTTCACATACCTCATGCAGGCACTACCAACTCCTTGTGAATCTTTTTTAAAAGAAAATGAGCAAAAGATATTTAAGTTCATATGGAATAATACAAAAGATAAAATTAAGCGTGTTGTACATAACGATTATGAATTTGGTGGAATTAAGTTACTGAATCTGAAAGCCTTAAACATATCATTAAAAGCTTCCCTTATACCAAAACTTTACTTTAATAACAATTGGCTTTCAAGTCAACTCCTGCAAAAGGCTCATCCAATCTTTGAAAAAAAAAATATTTTCCTTTTCTACAATTGCAGAACATGATATATCCAATGGTAACAACTATTTTTGCCAAAATCTCAAGATTCTTGTCAGAAGCTATGATGAAATGGTTGCAATTTCAGTACCATCCACCAGATAACACGGTGCAAGTACTACAGCAAATGCTGTGGTTAAATTCCAACATATTGATGGGAGGAAATACAATTTTTTTTGAGCAGATGTTTCTAAAAGGAATTATTTTTGTTAAGGACATAGTGGAGGGCGGCAGAATCCTATCATATATACAGGTAAGACAGAAGTTTGGTGACATAGGTACATTGCAACAATATAATCAACTAATTGGATCAATACCTCAATTATGGAAAAAATATACATTAAAAAATTACCTGAATCATATTTGGTATGTAGACCTCATATGAAAACAGCAAAATGGATCACTAAAATTAAAATAAATAAAGAAATATATCGTTTCTATTTTGGGAAAAAATAAGATTGTGAATATACCACATAAACTTTTTGCAAGTTGGGAAGGAATGTTGGATACTCCCATACCATGGAAACAGGTATTTAGAAGTGTATACAAAACAACATTGGATAGTAAAACAAGATATTTCCAATACAGATTGATATATAAATATTTGGAAACAAAAAAAATGTTTTACATATGGGGAATAGAATCATCTCCAAACTGTCGTTTCTGTCAAGAAGAAGAAGAAACAGTAGACCATTTATTTTGGTATTGTTCAACAACTGCGTTATTTTGGTTAGAAGTCCAGAAATGTCTAACTAAAAATAACATTAAATTATATATAGATATGTTTACAGTGTTACTTGGTAACCTGACAGAGACAAATAATATACAAAATATAATTATTCTACTTGGAAAAATATTTATTTTTAGATCAACATCTAAAAATATTATTAATATTAATAGATTTAAAAATTATATTAAACTGTATTGTAAAACTGAATGTCAAATGGCATATGAATCAAAAAAAGTTATGTATGCTGAAAGATGGGCTAAACTTAAAGAAGCAGAAAGATGGATAGATTGAAAATAAGACTGGTGGACGGACAAATAGATAAATAAATATGATAAATAAGTGAATGCTTTATTAAATAGGCACACTTCCTAAAAGCAGAGGGAGGATGATATTACTGTTTTTGTTGATTATTATTTGTTGATTATTTTCTTATTTTTCATGAGTGATGTATTTTTGTATTGTCTCCTTATGATCATTATTATAATGAACGAAAAGAAAGTAAGAAAAGAGACAAAGAAAATAAAAATAAAAATAGTCCTCCTTTGTGGGGGGGTGGTGGTGGGATAAAAGAAAAAGGTAGGTGGGTGTGCGTACCATAACATTTATTCCTGCAGGCGCTCCTGAGGGCCAGTAAACCTTATCTCTTTCAACTCTAGAGATAACAGATAAGGTTATTGTCCCCATAACTTGTCAACTTGTCACAACTTGGACAATGACATTTTCTTTTTTTCACTTTTGTTAAAGCTACAATGCATTTGCAATTTGTCTATGAAGCACGCCGCTTATGTTTAACGGTGCAGCACATATAAGTAATGTTAACACCAGTGGCGGACCGTGCGTTGAGTGGTTAGGCCTTCAATTATGACTATTTTTTGATGCCAATGTGGCTGACAATTGCCACACTTATTATTCAAGGAACGAAAACCGAAAACGAACTGAATTTTACGGAATTTTACGAGGAGCGGAAACGAAAACAAAATGGTCTTCAACTGTTCCGGAACAGAAACGTTATTCTGAAATCCACAAACCCGGTTAATAACGTTTTTTTTTCGTTCTCTATATATTTTAGAAAATTTCACAAAAGCATATCCTAAGTGTTCTACTCGTTTGATTGTAGCCGAACAGCCTAATAATTTGATTTCTGCAGTTTGAAAAAAAAAAAAAAAACGAATAAATGGACCTTTGGTCCAAATGTGTATATTTTGTCTTGCTGTTGTAATGTAACCTATCGTCTGCCGCCGGATCTTAAGCCAGCTCGTGCGTAGGCTACTGAAACTGATTTGGAAATTGTTTGTAGCCTATGCGTAATAGCCTATTTTGCCTGTCCACGCCTTGTCGTTTTTAAAGTCGGGATTTGAAATGTTTTAGCGCCAATTATAGCCTATTCTATGTAGAAGAGTTAAACGTGAAATTTGAGATAGGCCTTGTCAGCAACAGACGTTCGTTTATAAACAGGGTTGGAATTATAGCGCAAGCCTTTGAAGATCTCCATATGGATAAAACTTAGGCTACAACCAGGTAAGGAGTTTAGCACGTATCCAGAAATATTTTTGATAAGAAATTATTTATAGGCATAGGTTAGGCCTACAGTAAGTCTGTAGGCTATGGGATGGATAGCCCATCTGAATTTATTTGGATGCCGCCTGGGATTTATTATTTTTGGACATTGCTACGGTATAGGCTAAATCAAGGGGAAATAATGAGTATGTCTATTCTAAGGTAAAGTCCACAAAAATAGACTTGATAGGCCCGCCAAACACTGCCGGAACTTTAAGAACGAACGATATTTCGCGTTCCGAACCGGCAACCCTCTGGTTACAGGTCCGAAGTGCTAACCAGTAGGCCACGGCTGCCCAAGCGAGAAGCAAGACGACAATCTCACATCATAAGAAAATCAAACCTATCACGCTGGGATAACAAGTCACAAAAAGCAAGGCAATACTCGAATTAACATAAATAGCAAGAATTAGCCAAGTAGGGGAGTCAGTCTCTTAATCAAAATAAAACTACAGGATAGATCAATCATTGAGTCACAAGCAGGGTCGGACTGGGAACAAAATTCGGCCCTGGCAATTTTCTCCTGGACCAGCCTACCACTGCACCGAAGACCCCCTCACACACACGCACACAAGCCCACCGACACCAACCCCCTGATTCCCCCCATAAATAACAAACACACAGTATCATGCTGTTGCAACACTTAATAAACTGAACCCAAACATTTAGATTTGGACCTATAGCCTATAGGTTATTATAATCACAATAACACGGGGGTCCGGGGGGGTCTCTCCGGGATTTTTTTTTTTTAATTCTGGTTGCTAATCACACCATTTTAAAGTGATTTGAGAGGGACAAGATTCAGGGATAGGCTACTAAAGACAGGCTCATCTTCTGTCTGTCTCATGTTACCCCATGCATTAAACCACATGTCACTGCTTGACTAAATGAAAAATATAGGCTACTGAACATGCATGGAAATCGTCATAGTTGACAGAAATTACGATTTGTGCCAACATGTTGTAGAAACACAACCACAGCCTTTAGGCCTATTTGGTGCAAATCTTCTCCTTTACTTTGGTTATAGTCAGCAATTCACATTAACTGTAGGCTATCACCACAACTATACTAAACTTAAGTTTGTGTGCCGTCATCACATTTTGCAAAATTTGGCTACCTTCGTTACTAACCTAGGCCTACCAGTTGATACTTTTTACGTGCATCGACTCGCGATTGATTGTGCATCTAATGTAACACTCGCTGGAGAGACTTCCACTTTCAAAGTTTCACTTTCACTGTCGTTGTGAGCTAAAAGGCTATATGGGAAATACTTTTTAGTCCAAACATGAATGGGTTTTCTTTAACCTGTGCTACACTTTTCCACCAAGTTGTGTTTTTTTACGTTGACAGACAAACCGCACTACAGCCTACATGGTTGTTTTTTATGTTGACAGACAAACCGCACTACAGCCTACACTGAACCTGTCATGAAGAGGCCAAAATGATTGACCTGTCACCCCCCAATCAAAATGGATGCAACTGCATTTATAGGCTAGGCCTAGGTCATACATGACGGGCCGCAAATAGGCTAAATAACTTAAAAAAAAAAAAAAAAAATCCCGGAGGTCACCGGCACACATGTGGACCGGCCCACGGTTGTACAGATTACCAGTCCGAGCCTGGTCACGAGATAAACATCCACTTCTTCATTTTTGGTTAGGCGGTTGTGATTTTTGTTTAGGCGCTCCGGACACCAACTGGAACTACCAAGGAACGTCACAAGTGCGACTGCCCAGGTGTCAGTACACGATCCGTACCGCCTGCCAGATCCGTTCTGCACATGCGCATAATTACGTAGTATAAGACGTAACGATTCCTCTGTAATATCTGTACCACGCATGTCTTGAAACAGTTGGCGACCAAGAAGCGGCACATTTGATCGAGACCAACCCATGAAAAAATTTATTTTGACTACACCCGACGAATTATGTTCACAGATTGTGCAGGTAAGAGTACAGCGTTCAGGTGTTCAATGTATCTTTGTCTTTAGAAATGTTGCTATTGTTGGTTAAACGTAATGTCACTATATCTTGCATATGGCAATTGTTAACAGTGAACGTTAGCTATCGTTAACTGTTTGGGTAATCATTAACGTAACAGTAACAGTAATTTAAATGGGGACCACATTGAGCATTAGCTAGTATTTATTCATGCCAACACAGCAACCTAACTTATCCAACACTTAATTTTTAGCTAGCTTACTAAATATTAAGTGTTGGATAGGTTAGGTTGCTGTGTTTCATCTGAAGGTTTATGGGCTAAGGTTAAGGTAAATAATGTGCATTTATTTATCAGGTTGATGCCACTAAAGACCACGATTAACTTCACCAAAGGACATGGAAATATGTGCGGTAAGTACTTTTTTTTACTGGTTAACGTTAGTTAAGAGACCTGTTATTCAGCACATGTTCCAGACAAGGTTAAAGTAGTCTGAATTTTTAAAATACCGAGGTCGGGCCGCTAGAAATTTTGGGCACCCCAAAATGCTAGGGGCTTCTGAGCCCTCCGATCATTTTGCCAACAATGACACAGAACGATAAATTTGTTAATTTTATAACATGTTTTTTTGTTTGTTTTTGTTTTACTTGAACCAACACACTTTTCCACAATATTCTATTTATTTTAGATGCACTTTTATATCTCAAGAGCCTTTTCCCAAATTAACTTTGGATATTTACAGTGCATAAGGAAAGTATTCACAGTGCTTCACTTTTTCCACATTGTAAGTTTCAGACTCATCTTAAAATGAATTTAATTCTCTCATCTCAATCTACACACAATACTCCAACACTCCACAGAAAGTGTGGAGTGTTTTGTAAATTTATAAATAATAAAAGACTGAAATATTTAATTTACATACTGTAAGTATTCAGACCCTTTGTCATGACGCTTGTAATTTAGATCTAGTGCATCCTACTTTTATCAATGGTTCTTGGTCCTTGGTGGACTTGATTAGAGTCCACCTGTGCCGAAATTAATTCACTGGACATTATTATGACCGCCGCTAGCGAAGCTAAGGTGATTCATGGCTCAAAGTAACTAGGACTGAAACTACATAAATTCGTCAGACTCAAAGTGAATAATTTGTGTCAACTCGCCACAATGTAGATTTATTAACGCACCCGTGATGATCTACATCTCCATTTAAACCAAATGTTTGAGAGATGTATCCAGGGCAGGGCTGTACTTACCTACACAAATCATTCTTTGTGATGGATGATTTAGTAGCCTACCAACGTTACACCGGTCCAATACAGTTTTGCCTATGGCAGAGGTGGAAAAAGTACGAAAATATTGTACTCAAGTAAAAGTACCAATACCTTGATGAAACATTACTCAAGTACAAGTTAAAATACCGATCTGAAAATGCACTTAAGTAAAAGTAAAAAGTAGTTCATTTAAAATGTACTTTAAGTAAAAGTTACTTAGTTACTTTTTTTTTTTTTTGGTCCAGAACAACCAGTTTTACCAGAGACTTTCTAATGAGGAGATACAGCACTCAAAAAAAATCCTCCATAGTAATGCATGGGGTTAGTCAGTTGTCTACAAATATCACAACCCTTCAGCGGCAAAAACGTTGACATGTGAATACATTGAGCCAATCATGTGGTGTGTTGTAAAATACATTGAGCCAATCATGTGGTGTGCTGTGAAGACATCGTGCCAATCATCTGTTGTGATCTCGCTGCTGGAGCAAGATTGGTGTCGTGAAGCCTTACGCATTACCGCATTTCTGCGAAATAGATGCGATAAGTGCCCAAAAAGTGTTGCAATATGGCCGCCCGGTGGAGGTACTTGCCTGAAAAGGACTTTGGTCCTAGCTCGAGTTGCTGCAGCCAGCAGCTAAGGCAGCCATGTTCATGCTCCCAGTGTGTGGCGCTGTAGCTGCAGCAACTTCGAGCTAGGTAAAACCGATTGTTTCAGTTTTGTTCATACCGACAGCACTTCGGTGGCGTTGAGAAATGGAGATCTATGTGAAAAAATCCTTTAAGTTTGAGCAGTAGTTGATTTTCAAAGTTAGTTGCACTCATCCTTGCGTCGCTTTGCAGTGAACAGTAATCCAACTGAAAAGCCCCTCACAGGCAGCTGAGGCAGGGGAGGCCAATGTTGAGTTGTTTTTATATTTGGAAACAAGCAGAAGGTTCAGCAGATTAAAGGGCGTCGAACTGGGGGGGAGAGTGTGAAGTATAGGGCCCCAATGGAGGAGAGGGCCCATGAAAAGTGGAATACGGGGAGTACAACATTTTCACCAGGCATTAGTAATAACTCAGGTAATCCACACATAAAAAATCTAAACAACTCCATAAGTAGAGTCATGTGTAATGAAGTGGAATAACACAGGGAAAAAGTATTGAACAAGCTAAGAAAAAGCACTAAGGCAAGGAAAGGGAAGGAACGAGCTGGAATCTGTAAGTAGTTAGAGTAGTTATCCTTTCTATCTGTGCAAATTAATATAAGCTTGGTTAGTATATTGATGGGCTATAAAAAGGTTTTTCATTACCAAGGTGTCACACAAGAAACATTTCATGATGGATAAAAGCAAAAAGCTCTCCCAAGACCTTTGCAACCTTATTGTTGCAAAACATATCAATGAAACTGGTTACAGATGCATTTCAAAACTTCAGAATCTTCAGTAAGCAGCATGGGAGCCATTATCTGCAAGTGGAAGAAACATCACTGCCATGCAGGATCTCCTCGCAATATTTCTGACCAGGGAGTCAGAAGGATAGTCAATTCAAAAGCCAAGGACCACTCGGGTAAGCTCCAGAAAGACTTGAAGGCAGCCAATTCAATTAAATTCAATTAAACAGTTCTGGAAGTAACTAAAGATCAAGATTCACAAGAGGGACCCCTGGAATCTGTTTTAGAACAATGGGCCAAAATCACACCTGATACTGTGACTAATACGTTTTGTCATACAGGAAATGTCTTGAAGCTGTCTTTACAAACAAAGGCTTTTCCACAAAGTATTGAAGAAATTTCAGTAGGCATGTTTAGTACTTTTTTCCTGTGTCATTCCACTTTAATACACATAACTCTTATGTTTGGATTTTTTATACGTGTGTTAATATAATGTGTGGTGAAAATTTCGAATAGACTCACTGGAAATTTAAGCTAATTACTGAAAAAAAAAAATATATATATATATGTCCACCATATATTTATTTTACCTGAATATTTTAACTTCCAAATTAAATGTCAAAATGAATGTCAGACGAAATTTAAAGTTTGACTGACTGGATTTTGTATACAAAACATAGTGAAAACTGTCTAAGGTCACTCTCCCTTGCTAAAGAGCTAAATGGTTTAGTCCGCCTGCACGATTCATAAGGTAGTCTATCTTTTGTTTATTTAGTTGAGCATCTCTAGTAGTGGACCGCTAATTGTTGTGCTGCTGGTGCAATGTTTTCTCCAAGGAAGCCAAGTCAGGTTACTAAAAAGAGAGACATCAAAATGAGGGGAAACAACTGCTAATAAACTTCTTTCCAAAGAAAGGTGAGCACAAATGTCAAAACCACGAAAATCCCATGGTGTTTGCTTGAATATCACAGCTATCATTAGTGCTAAAACGAACTGAGACAACCTATTGAAATAGCGGAAAATACACTTTCATAGGTTAGGCTACACATGTAATCTGATGCATCTCGTGATCCAGCTCCAGCTCCATCTCCATCCCTTTCAGAAAGACTGCATGGCGCCAGCTTGATGTCCTGTTGTAGGCTACATGCTGATCATTATCACTAGGCTAGTGGTTTAGGGTGCGATTTCTTTTCTCTCCCTTTCTGTTTTCGTTAGTCTTAACTTTTTTTTTTACTCAAGTAACGGATGGGATTTTTATGTAAAGCGAATACAATACTTCACTCAAAATGTAATCAAGTAAAATT